>NC_056746.1:305030879-305123379 GCF_019279795.1 Protopterus annectens | reverse complement strand
ACAGGGGTTGTGGGTTGGTGATTCCAAGCTGAACACAACCTTTATACTATGTGGGTATAATCATGCACTCATACAGGTCAGTAATAGGATGCTCCTTGGTAATGTGGGTGCTCACATTAGCCACTAGGAGCGGGGTTAGGATGTCATTCGAAATGTCCTCATTACTAGGATGCCATCATGAACACAAACAACATCCATGACTGCCTGCATGACAGCCCCTCTGGTCAGCTCTTGACCCTCTGCTGGGGATACCCCCTATTGGGAATGAATGGGCTCAAGAGCAAGATAACAAGGCTCACTGGTTAGCAGCATGGAGGGAAAAACATCTAGAAAAGTCACAGATCTTGTGTGCAGGTATTGTGCAGTAGAAGACTCCAAACAGTTGCTGAAGCAATTTCTTACAGTCACCTCAATGACCAGTGATAATGAAGATAAAAACCTAATGGTTTCACATAAATCACAATTCACATCTGTGGCAAATACTGTGAGGCAGGAGAATCCAAACAGCTACTTAAACAACTTACTCCAGTCATTTCAAATACTCATTATGAAATACATCTGTAGAACCTAGTAGTTCAACAGAATTCACAAATGAAAGAGCATGTTAAAATTAAATACTTGTTTGATTTGCATACTTAATCATGATGTAAACATTTCAGCCTCTGAAACCTTCTGTCCCAATAAACAGACATACACTGATTAGACAGATGACATTTGTTTCTGTACACATTTCCGTGTGCAAAACAATGCAACTACTCATTTTATGGCACCCATATTATTGGAAAAGTCTCTTTAAAAAGGTGCCTTAAGTTAGACACCTGCCTTCAGTACTATTTATTTATTATTTTATGGACAGGAAAGTAAACTGATCTTTGTAGATTATATTCATGCCCTAGAAGAAAATGCAAAAGTACAGAAAAATAACATGATACAATAAAAATATTGTAATAAAGCACACAAAGAAAAAATAGATATATGCAAAACAGATACACAGTGTACACAGTGTGCCAAGCACTATTATAAAATTAAACTATTAAAGCTGCAAGATGCAATAAAATAAATACAAAAAGAATGAAGAATTCACCAATAAACACACACACACACACACACACACACACACACACACACACACACACACACACACACATACACAAACACACACTCACACACAAAACACACAGATTGCAAGGCAATACGCTACAATAAAATATTGAAAGTGCCACTTGACACTTTATACAAGCAAACAGAAACAAAGGCACAGTGACATGCGAGCCATTGTTATGCCTCACTGCCTTCTTAAATAATAATTTACACTGAAGATTCAGGCTACTTGGAGAAGAAAGTACACATTGCTCCTCTCTCTCTCTCTCTCTCACTCGCTTTCTCTGACTAAGTCTTTTTATCTGTCTCTCTCTCTCTCCATCTCTGAAATATTTGCTGATGAACTGAGAGAAACATTACTCATTTGTTGCAGAGTGAGGATAAGGGGAGATATGTTCCATGACAAGAACGCCATTGCCATCTGAACTGATTCTTATGGCCCAAACAAAAGAAGAATATTGGTTTGACATGTCAGAAACAAATTTTAGTTACCTTTAGACTTTAGCATTTTATTTTATTTATCTATTTATTCTTTGTTGACCAGGTTAGTCCCACTGACTAGTAGCTTGCTATCAGGGGAGACCCAAGGTGTTCCTAAGTTCCTAAGTTCCCTGGGTAAAATTTGGCCAAGGCATCGGGGAACTTCCCCCACTCTTCATTGTTGTGAGTGGGACCCATTTTGCAGGAACACTTCCTGTTTCTGTTCTAGGCACAGAGGTGGCCTCGAGAAACAGGAAGGGCAGATGGAGAGATAAGGAGATGATAGAGTGGTAAGAGAAATGGAGTAGAAAGCAAATATCAAGACAGGAGAATGTGTACATGATTTTGAAGAGATGTTTCAAAGAAATCTGTTTGATGAAGAGAAGAATCAGCAAATGATTGTATAATTGCAACTCTCCAGTTGGGAGGGTTGCAGGATGATTTACTTAAAGAAGTTGTGATGCGGGTTGAGCCAGGAAATGAAGGAGATGTTTCCTGGGGAGACATTATAGAGAAAATCCAAAAGGAGGATGCAGAGACAATCCTGAAGAATAATGGAGAGATCTAAATGAAAACATATGCAGAGAAAATAAAAGAAGACAAAAATAGAGTAGCAGAAAAGAAGGTCAAATAAAATGATAAACAGAAGTGTGTGGTAAGGATTCAATCAAAAAAGGAAAAGAAATGGACAGGTATGAAATATGGAACAATTTAATAGCTCCTTTGGATGTAAAAGCACATGAAGTAAGAGCATGTTATTCTTATTAACAAAGAGACATTTTGTGACATTATATTTGAGACTGTTTTTTTCAATGGAAAAAAATTCTTGGAGAATATGAAAAAAGAATGTAACCCATGGAATTTTTAAGTGATAAAAGCATTTAACAGGGAAATAAAAAGAAAATGTATACACAATTTCAAACAGAGGTGGAAAAAAAGACTTTGAAAGGACATTTAAAAACTTTATGTAAAGAAGTATTGGACATTGCAAAAGTTTCTGACAAAAGGGGATTATGGACTATTGTGACTTGGATTTTAATTTTGTATTAAAAACAGAAAAAAAAATACACCTACACCAAGCATGATAAATGCGGAGAACAGGGGTGTCATAAAATACTAGGGACAACCCAAAACATGTTTTTTGTATGTGTGTGTATGTGTGGAAAAGAAGGACATTTGATAAGTAACTGTGACACAAGAAAATGTTATAATTGTGGGGAAATGCAACATGATGAAAAAATGTCAATTGAATGTTATAAATGTAACAAAATTGGACGTTTATGAATGGATTGCAGAAATGAAAATAAGAGTAAGGAAAAAGAAAAAGAGGGAAATGAACAAAAAGAAGAAATTTTAGAAGTAGCGGAAACAGAAGAAAAATAGATGAGAAAAAATAAAGACAACAGTTTTGAAATAAGTGATGAGGACATAAATTGGGAGGTAGTAAAATAAAAAAATCTATTGGCAAAATGGTAAAAGACAGAAAAAGAGAATTTAAAGGGCTAAATACAGAAGAAAAAAGGAAATGGATGAAAAATAATATATACAGCTAATTCCTGGGGGTGGTATAAGGGTTATGGTGTTAGACTCAAAGACAGAAGGTACAGTGTTTGATTTTTACCTTTAGGAGGGAAATTGAAGAGGCTTAGAGTTATCTATTAGGAAAGCTAACCTAGTAATTAGACATGAATTTATGAAACCATGACTCTAAGGAAACAGGAAATTAAATTTTTTTAGAATGCTTTCTATAAATGTGAATAGTATTAGGAATAAAGCTAGAAGAATAGGAACTTTGGGGTGGTGTAATACATGTGATGTAGATATAATTATATTAGAAAACACAAGATTTTTAACAAATGAAGAAAGATTACAAACAGAGAAACTATAGGGAGGAAAGATAATCTGGAATTTGATAAGAGAGGTTCTGAAATAGCTATATTCTGCAAAAATACAGTAAAGATGTTAGATGTAACATGAGTAAAAATAGAAAAATTAGTCATTGCAGATTTAAAATAGAAAGAACAAGTATACGGAATTATAACATTATATGCTTATACTAATTGTGAAGAAAAGGAAAGCTTATTTCATCAGATTTTAGACTACATAGTGAGGAATAGTAATATTATAACAACAGGAAATTAATTCTGATTTAAAAGGAAAGTGTAAAAAGAAAGGAAATGATATAAAAATAATGTTGGAAGTTATAAGATGTGATAAGTTAAAAATTTGGGACAAAAATTAATGAACTTACAAAAGGGGTATGAAGAGAACTGAAATAGATTATTTTATAATATCAGAGGATTTTGCTCTGCAGGGTGACGTTCAGCATAACTTTTATATACAGTAGTCTTTGGAAGACTGGCTGGATGTTGAGCTCTGGGGGCAGGGAATCCCATATAGTTAAGAATACTGCAGCAGTGAGTGTAAGGACATCAAAAGGTACTGTAAACTTTTTAAAAGGAAAAAAAGGTTTATTGTTTGGATAAGAAAGAGGAAATAATAGGCAGATATTTTGTGTGGGATAATTTAGTGTTACTTTTTGGTTTTGAAACAAAACACATTAGATCCTTGACTCATTTGGGGAAAGAGACATTTTGTGACTTAACATTTGATATTTGAGACTGAAGACTTAATGGAAAGATTTTTGATTAATTGTTATAAAAAGAAAGACTATTACCCGTGGAATTAATTTATATTTTTCTGGCAAGGGTCTTGATTTAAAAAAAAGTGTTTGTTATATTTTGTATTGAAGAAATTGAGTCCAAAGATGTTAAAAGTTATTTTTCATTTATATATTATTCAGTTTCTGATACTATGAAATGTAAATTTGATGAAAGGGGTATTTGGAATGAGGATGGGAAGTGAATATTATTTTAAAATATAAAAAAGATGTGATAAAGCATTTATCTATTGTTTTATATATATATATATATATATATATATATATATATATATATATATATATATATATATATATGGGTCTACTTCGAAGATCCGCAGTGGTGGTGCTGCGGTAGCGTTGTCGCCTCACAGTAAGACGCTGACTGGTTCGACTCTCAGCTAGAGCGTCTTCTGCGTGCAGACATGTGTGAATGGGTGTACCTTCGTTGAAGTTTGTGCATTAGGACTGGCAACTCAGCACGTAAAAATCAACTGCCAATCATTAGCGGACCGGAGTTCTGCTGTGATAACCCCTAACCGAGAAAAGCCGAAAGATACAACAACAACATGAGTCTACTTCGAAATCCCGACACCCACAATATTGACATTTAAAATCCCGAGATGAAAATCACGAAACCATGGAATCTCAAACATCCGATTTTTACTAGGGTAAGTAATCACTTGGCCAAATGGAAATGGAACTCATGCAGAGTTAAGTAACCTAGGAGGGGGAGCTACACCCCTCCACACACCCCCATAACTATATATCTAACTCCAGGATTGCACTACAGTGGAAAAAAGGGCATATTGGGCAAGTATTTACTTACCCTAGTAAAAATCCAACATTGAGTTTCCACAGCTTCATAATTTTCATCTTGGGATATTAAGCATCAATATTCTTGGATTTCGAAGTCGACCCATATATACACATACATATATATATATATATATATATATATATATATATATGGTAAAAAGGAACAATTAGGCACTTGGAACAGACAAAAATGTGGGGGGTTTTTTTCTGCGGGTTTCCATCATCTGATAAATGAGTGTACAAAAATAACATGTAATCAATGCAGGGATAAAGGTAATATGATGAATGGGTGTAAAAAGGAATGTAGAATATGTAAAAGTGAAGGGCACTTTTGATTTGATTGTAAAAACAAATAAGCAATATAATGTTGAACAAGATTTTGAAGAAAGTATTGTAATGCCTGAAAGTAATCAGAGAGCAGTGAAAAAGGTGCTAATGAAAAAGAGGAGAATTATGGTCTCTGTACTGAGAGTGTTGACAATGAAGAAGAAACTAAAAGTGAGACATCAAATGTTTGTGAAGGGAGTTAAAGAATGTTAGAATAAGACATTTGATAGTTGCTAGGGTAAGCGTGAGGAAAAGATGATTTAAAAATATATCACCAAATAAAAAAGAAGATAAGGATAGTTTAGATGTGTTTCAGTTAATGAAAATAGTAAAAATCTGATTCTAAGGATCAAAGGATATTTGTACACAAACTCAGGAAAATATTCAGTTGGGGAAATAATAAAAAATAAAAAAATGAAAATCTAAAATACTTCCCTTAAATTTAAAAATAAGGAAAAGTAATAATCTTAGAGCGTTTTCAGTAAATGTGAACAGTATTATTAATATTGTAAGAAGGAGACAAATACTGGAATGGTGTGCTAAATGTGATGTAGATATTATTCTCATAGAGGATGTAAGACACCTAACAAGTGAAGAAAGATTGCAAACCAAAAATCGTGGGGTGGAAAAATAATATGAAATTTGGGAAGTGAATATAGTTATGGAGTTGCTGTATTGAGTAAAAAAATAGTAAAAATATTAGATGTAGTGTTGATAAGGATGGGTATGTTAACTGTTGTGGGATGTGAGGTGTACAGAATATTAATAGTTATTGTATATAGTAACTGTTTCCCTGTTTTATTTGTAACCATCCTCTACTAGGCTTTATAAGTTTTGTTTCTATGTGTAAAGTTATGTCTCATTTTCTAATAAGTAGAGGTATTTTTTTTTGTAAATGACTCTGGTAGGTTTGCATCTAGAGTATCAAAGCAACATGAGTGCCTCATTAGGAGTTGTTTACCAAAAAGCTGAACTGTTACAGAATGTGTCTTCAGGGGTATAAAAGATGGGACTTTCCAGACTGACCACAGAGTATCTTCCATCTGGAAGTCAAGAGGAGAACCAACTCAGTTGGAGGTGTGATATGAACTGAACTGAAGGCAAAATAATCAATAATTTCTATTTTGTACTTCAATAAAGGTTATTCAATTTGATTGTCTAAGGTGTATTCTTTCAGTGGAGAGTCAACTATCGCCATTCTCATCTCTGAGTTGCAAATTATTGCCTATAAAGAATTTCCCTCCACAGATATCGGGCGATCTTGTGCTGATTACCTACAGGAAAGACGGGAAACTAAACTGCAAATTGTGACAAACCTAAAATTGATGATAAATATCTAGAACATATACAGTCCTTACAGGCAGAATAAATGCAATTACAAAATAAGGTTTCACACTGCAGCAATTACATACCCAGTGAAATATATTGTTACATAATCATAAATACAGTTCTCAGTCTTCCTCTACAGTGACAAATTCCAGTCACAATTTACTGCTATTTGCTCAAATTTCCAAAACACTCAACAGTGACAGTGAAGAGGAACCATCTTCCTCTCACCAGCCAGTAAAAATCAACTCCATTTAAAATTTGAATCATGGCTAACAAATTTATCAGCAATTTAAATTTTTGAAAATTATGAATAAGTGGGATGATAATAAGAATTTCTTTCAAAATCTTATTTGATTTGAAAATTTGGTCAAAACTGCAGTCAGAGGGCAATGGATTGGCAATCTCTAACAGTGCTATAATTGTTTTTTTTTTTTGCCAAAAGCTTTAGATGCCTACATTGATCAGCGTACCCTAAGCTTTTGCACTCCACAGGACAGGTTGAGAGCTGCTCTTCAAGCCCATATTCAAAAAGACAGATTTGACCCAAACAATGTTAGATACCATTAAATTAACTAAAACTGATCAATTGTTAGAACAGGCACAGGTTTTTAAGTTAGTTTTCAAATACTCCATAATTATAGTGATACGGACATGAATACTACTGCACTTAAGGCACTAGTGGTAGAATCCTTCCTACAGCACATTCAGAGGTTAAATAATACCATAAAACTAAATGTGCTGGATAATGCTAGAAATGTTGAAGATGCTGCTTGGGAAATTATCTGACAAAAACAGTTCATGGATTGTAAAGATGCCTCTTCAAAAATGTTTCCTATATGGAGACAATGTGAAGAGACAGATGTCTCCGTGGTGAGCTCTACCCCATAATAGGCTGAATGACAGTGATAAGATTAAGTGTTTCTTCTGTAGCTGACAGGGGCATGTCAAGTGGGAGTGCGGCCAATATGACAGATGGCAACAAAGACAGATAGCTTTGGGCAATATCATAGATAAACTTCTTGAACCAAGTAAGCCTAGACTACAGGATGTCCAACAGTAGAGTCCCATACATGAAATCTGTAGTCTGCCCCCTATTAATCCAGCTTACAACAAACATGGCAAGTCACAGCCAGTATATCCTTCTATAGAACAAGTTTATGAGAAAAAGGAAGGAAAAACTGAGGAGTACCTATGAAGGTATATACACAAAAAAGAGCAAAAAGGGGGAAACAAACAGCAGGAACCTACAAATGATCACAAAATGGTAACAGAATCTGCTAACACAGCTGAAGTGACAGAAGTCAGAACCCCTACTGCTGAGGAAGCATGTGTACACATTAGTAAGACCAGGGTGTAATTCCCCCCACCCATTAATTATGCTTTTTAACCTCATTGTCTCTGGGGAAGGATGGCAACATTTTTATTTCAATATGGGCAGAGGTGTAAAATGGGACAGAGTACTTATTGATACAGGCCACCGCACACTACCCAAAGATCACAGTCATCAGCAGGTTATATCAAAATTCAATTGGTCATCCATGGTAGTGGTAAGTAGTACCCCCATATGAATCAAATTTTTTGGTCTGCATGGAAAAACAGGTCTGCACAGAAACCATGATGGAGTTCAGACTGAGGGTGGCTGAGCCCTTCCTTTCTAAAAACAATACTTCATTCCAAAAGAAAGACTTCCTGACATCAGAAGGTGTATTGAAGATTGGGGAAAATGCCAGTATAATTTGAAAGGGGTACAGTGTCGCTAACTCACTTATATGTCAAGTTAAAAAGAAGGATAGGAATTACACGTCGGTTTAAGATCTTCGGATGGCTAACAAGTTCACAACATCAATAGCACATGTGGTCCCAGACAGCCAATAAAAAGTAATAAAATTGAGACTAAACAATAGGCACTTTTCAGTTATCAGTTTGGCAAGTGGGTTCTTCGCCATTCTGTTACATCCACAGTCACAGTATAATGTCTTTACATTTGATAACAAGCAGTACATAATGCAAAGACTGCCCAGGGGTTTCAAAACAGTCCTGTTATTTTTCACCAAACTCTGGAAAAGATACTGCAGGAATTGCAGCTGGAGAATAAGATTATTCAATACATTGATGATGTTCTTGTGCAAGCAGAAAGTATTGAGGATCACCTGGAGGTCATGGAGCAAATCTTCAGTAAGCTACAAGGTACATGTTTGTAAGTCAGTCCCAGTACGGTGCACGTCATGCTACCCAAGGTAAAATTTTTAGGGATAACGTCAGTCCCAGTACGGTGCACGTCATGCTACCCAAGGTAAAATTTCTAAGGATAATGTCAGTCCCAGTACGGTGCACGTCATGCTACCCAAGGTAAAATTTCTAGGGATAACGTCAGTCCCAGTGTGGTGCACGTCATGCTACCCAAGGTAAAATTTCTAGGGATAACGTCAGTCCCAGTACGGTGCACGTCATGCTACCCAAGGTAAAATTTCTAGGGATAACGTCAGTCCCAGTACGGTGCACGTCATGCTACCCAAGGTAAAATTTCTAGGGATAACGTCAGTCCCAGTACGGTGCATGTCATGCTACCCAAGGTAAAATTTCTACGGATAACTTCAGTCCCAGTACGGTGCACGTCATGCTACCCAAGGTAAAATTCCTAGGGATAAAGGTTTCTGCACAGACTAGAATGCCTTGTACCAAGCAGCACCAAGGCATTCTCAGATTACCACTACCGGGCACTGTACAGGATATGCAAATGTTTCCGGGGGTCATGAACTACAACAGAGACTTTATTGAGGATTACATAGCTACCACTGCAATCACTGTACAAACTCATTAACATGGCACAACCAGCATCATCTGCTTTGCAGTGGGAAGAAAAAAGTAGGAAAGCCTTTGCAGACATCAGGAAAAAACTGGCTACCACCACAAAAATGATGATTCCTGACCCTGCAAAACCATTTTATTTGCAAGCAGATGTAGGGAAAGATAGTATTTCTGTAGTACTCTTACAACAATGGCCACAAGAACTGCAGCAAGGGTTGGGCATAAAATTACAACCTGTTGTAATCTGTAGTCGATCAATGTCTTTGCTAGAAAAGGGATACCATCTATGCATTCAGGCCCCAATAGCTATCCATTGGGGAATTACTCAACTCAAGTTGGGGGGTTGGTATAATGGTTAGGAAGTTTGCCTGACAAACACAAGGTACAAGGTTTGGTTTTCTGGAGAAACCGGATAGGCTTAAAATGGTTCACAAGGGCATCTAGCCTAGTACTTCACCTACCTATAAATTATCTATGAATACATAATCCAGTTTACCCCTATAGTGGTACAGATCCCTCATTAGGCTATCAAGGAGTTGTTATATTCCCCCAGGCCAAAAACAGTCAGCCAAACTAGATTTGCTAAATGGCTGCTAACATTCTAACAATAGCCAGTAACCATAGAAACTACAAGTCAGTAGTTTCTTTCAGACCAAGCAGCTTACAGAGGAAAAGAACATTCTTGTGTTATCCAGTCAGAGCATGCACAACAATTGCCATTTGGGCTAATGTTATCAGGAGTTGCCCATGGTATGTGTAGATGGGACTAGATCCTGCATATGGGAAGGTATACTACGGGATTTGGGGTGTACCCAGAAAACATGTCGAGAACAAGGAGGAAGTCCAACAAAAGCTTCTGGGATATATGTCAGCACAATGGGTTGAATTAGGACTGGTCTTTTTTGTAATAAAAAACTGGTCAAAGGGGGTTAACATAGTAAGTGACAGCTCATATGTAGTAAACTCCCTCTTAGGTTCATAGGTAAATACTAGGCTAGCTGCCCTTGTGGGCCATTTTAAGCACAGCCAATTTCCCCAAAGGCGAGAATCAAACCTTGTACCTTGTGCCTATGAGGTGAACACCTTAATCATTAAGTTAGCCCCGATTCCAATTCATTTAGCCATATGGGCCCACCAGGAGGATGTTGATAGCGCAGATAAACCATTAAAACATGTTGACATGCTTAAGCAACTTTTTCAGCTAGTGAGAGATTTACCCATTATTTGTATCATAAGTAAGGTTAAAGCACATCAAAATATCAACAAGCATGAGCAGTTTAAAGGTAATGCCAAGGCAGATAAATTAGCAAAACAAGCTGCTGTACATGAAGAATAATTCACCCCCCCCCCCCAGACAAAAGTAGTAGTCTGTCCTGTAATGGCAGACAAACCTTCAGGTAATCTGATTTCCCAGAGAGAGGCAGAAATGGATTTACACCATTTGCAGATCATGCAGGGAGATCCTTGTGAAGTGAGTCAATGTGTGTTGGTGGGGGAATAAGGAATCTGATACCGGATGTTATGTGCGTAAAACAGAGGAAAGACTATTCTTGCCCTGTGTACTTGGCCCTTTGTCAAAACAATTGGTTAAATTTAACCACCAAGTACTGGGACATCTGAGAGAAGCCAAACTCTGGCCCCTCATTAAGCACAAGTTTTGGATCCAAATCTAAGAAAAATTTGCCAACAGTACAGGAAGAATGCATAATTTGTCTGCAGACAAACCCCATCATAAAAAACAGCACTACACAGAGTACCAATATCTGAAGGGCCTTGGTATAACATCCAGGTGGGCTATGCAGAGCCTTTGCTACAGCAAAAAGGTGGTTCAGATTTTTGTTGGTCCCAGTGTTTATCTTTACAAAATGAGTGGAAGCTATACCCTCAAAAAAACTGTACTGCCAAAACAACAGCAACAGCTGTATGGACAAGGTTTTTTTTCCCCACTGGTGCTGGCTGAGAGTCATAAAATCAGTTAATGGGCCACAGTTCAGTAGTCAGGTTATGTGGGAATTGTG
The DNA here is from genome assembly GCF_019279795.1 of Protopterus annectens. Lineage (NCBI taxonomy): Eukaryota > Metazoa > Chordata > Ceratodontiformes > Protopteridae > Protopterus > Protopterus annectens. The sequence continues at coordinate 305,111,838 of NC_056746.1, read as the reverse complement.
TCAACTATTGTGGGTCAAGCTGAGGTTCCATGTAATCTATCATCTGCAATCCAATGGGATAATAGCAAGAATGAACAGGACCCTTAAGGAATGCTTAAAAAAACAATGTTTAGAAAAAGGGACAGACTGGGTTAAGCATCTACCTGCTATATTACTAGGAATACGGGCAGCACCAAATGCAAAAATAGGCTTATCTCCTTTTCAGCAAATGACAGGAAAAGACAGGCCCATTCAGTTTCCTTTGGCTCTTCAGCAGAAACAACAGATGTTTCAGTAGAAACCATAAGGCATCGAGAATTATTAGACTAGCTGGCTCAAATCTATGAGGAACTTGTCATGGCAAATGCATTCAGACTGAACCAGCCAACCCTTGATATGTTTGTAAAGGGTGAATTTGAGGTAAGACAAAAAGTGATGAGCAAGAGGTTTAAAAAGTAGGTATTTGGGATAGTGATTGGCAGGGTCAGTATGTGATAACAACAAAAGTAGGGCCTCTGGTGTATCAATTGAACAGGGAAAGGCTGAAAAAGAAAAGTAGCCAAGCAAGGTTGGTGCACAAAGATTAATGTAAAATAATTAAAAACAGATAAGAGCAGAGCATGTGAGATTGTTTTATATCCTTTGTACATAATATCTGCAAGCAAGATACCAGGAAAAATGAAGTATCATCCATTTGGCATTCTGAAATCTAAAAAAAAAAAAAAGCATTCTAAAAGCAATGTTGACAATCCAAGCAAAACTCACACCATATGCCTTATAATTATGATCAGTGGTTTAATTGTGGGTTTAGATGTGGCCGGCAAACTACACCTAAATCTGTCCTTGAACATACGATTGTCCAGATTATGCAGGTTGGTTACTCAAACATAACACATTTTTTGGCTATACAATGTAGGTATGTGCAACAGTTTAATATAAGCAAATGTTGGATATTTTCTATGATTCCTTTTAGTATAACCACCATACCATTATGGGCTATTCCCACTAAAGTAAATGGGACTTATCAAATCTTGGCCCTGAACACCTGTCCACAATCCATTCTGAGTAGAGATGCACCTTTTGTGAAGGTGATAAAACAGACAGGGATGCTATGTTTAAGGTGAAATTGAACCACACCAATAGGTAATAGTTTTTGTAACATTACAAGATAATGTACCTACTTGTGGTTCAATAAAACAGCATACATGGAGGTGAAAAACATTTCAGTCTAACTGGACTGAGGGATCCTAAAATAAATACAACTATAGCAGACAAATGTTGTAGGAAAAAACAGGTAATAATTCTATGCTTAAAGCATATGTGCAACAGATGGACAGTGAAGTAAGTCTGACTGATCTGGAACTAATTTCAATACCTCAGAAGATGTCACAAATGTTCTTGCTATATGACTGGGGACTGGAGGTAGTGAGTAACAGACACATTGTGTGAGGGATTTTATTATATATGTGGAGCATGGGCATACAAGTGGTTACCAATTCATTGGCATGGATCATGTTATTTAAGGATTGCTATTCCTATTATGAGACATGTCTCTGCACAACCAACAGGCAGTATAAAAAACATCCACTAACGATCAATTGATAGTCCAGCAGGGGCACTGGACCAATCATGGATTTATAATCACAATCTAGAGCATGCAAATGAAAAGGGGTTATGGCATATGGATTTAGAGAATGATGTCATATCATATGCAGAAATCTTTCTGTGGTATGGTGCAGCCAAAGCTATTTAGGAGCTCAGAAAGTTATCACATTACTAGAAACCTTAGCCCATGCTACATTTGGAGCAATTCAGGATATCACCATAGAAATGATTGCTATGCGTGCCATGGTATTACAAAATAGAATGTCTTTGGATAATATTCTAGCATCTCAAGAGAGTTATTTTTGCTCTAATTAGAGAGAAATGCTGTATATATATTCCTGGTTAATCAGAATGTATTCAAAACAATTTGGAAAAAAATTCTACAGGTGTCTGAGGCCACAAAACCAAAATACAATAAGGAATGGATGGAGTGGTTTGCCAGTCTCTTTACAGGCTGGCAAAGGGCTACTACAACCTCTTTTACAGCAATAATAGTTATATCATTACTCCGCTGTGTGTTACTGATATGTTTGAAAGTATGCCTTAACAAACTCGGTGACACAATTGCCAAGCCTGTAAATATAATATTTTTGATCAATGAAGCCAGCTCTAAAGTGGTGACACTAGTTCAGGGTCAAGAGGGGGATTTTTGTTTTATGTTGTATAAAGTAACTGTTTGCTCTGTTTTATTTCTAACCATGTTATACTAGGTTTTATCTTATCAGCTGCACCACATAAGTTAAGTTTAATTTCTATTCATAAAGTTAAGTTTCATTTCTATGTATAAAGTTAAGTCTTGGTTTCTAGCAAGTAGAAGCATTTCTTGTAAGTGACACTGGTAGGTTTGCATATAGAGTACCATAGTAACATGAGTGTTTATGCCCATATTAGGATTTGTTTACCAAAAGGTTGAACTGTTGTTACAGAATGTGTGTCATCAGTGGTATAAAAGATGGGACTTTCCAGACTGATTTCAATATGTTACCTTCCATCCGGAAGTCAAGAGGAGAACCAGCTCAGTTGGAGCTGTGATATGAACTGAACCGAAGGGAAAATAATAAAGAATTCTTACTTAGTACTTAAATAAAGGTTATTCAGTTTATACCATCTACGGCTTATTCTTTCAAATATGTTTATAGAATTATAGCATTATATGTATATACAAATGACAAGGAAAGAGAGAATCGGTTTAATGAAATATTAGATTATATGTGGCTAACATGAAAATTAGTATTGCAGGTAACTTTAATTGTAATTTAAGGGGAAAAATGTAAAAAGAAAGGGAAAATGTTAAAAAATACAAGATGTAATAAAATGGAAGTTAGGCATGATACAGTAGAGATAGGTTTTTGGAACATTTAACAATAGGGATGGACGTGATGGAAGAAAGAGAATATATTAAAATAGGAAAGGGAATAAAAAGAATACATTAGAAGTTATGGGATGAATTTGAAGAGTGGGAAGCATTGTAGTTATGGAGAGATCACTTAAACATGAAGGACGTTTATAAAAACTGGTCTAAATGATGAACTGAATTTTAAAAAAAGTATAAAAAGTGTTTTCTTCAACAGCAGGATGATGTAAGAAAGGAAGAGCAAGGGAAGTATGGAAAGGCATATAGAAATGTATTGCAGAATTTAGAGCTTAATACAAGAATGTATTATGATATAGAAAATTAAATTTATAAAAGAAATGAAGAAAAAATGAAGACATTACTGTTTAAGTGAGGTAGTATTTAGAAGGGGAAAAGGGAGTAGGTGTTTGCATATTTGGATAAAATAGTAAAGAAGGATTTTAGTATAATGAGGGAAAAGAAAAATGTAAAAGGAGAAGTAAAAAGAAAGCAAGAGTAAATTATCAGTATTGTAGTACAGCACGTAGAAAATATGTATAAGAGTAAAAAGAAAGAACATGAGAGAAAATGGAAACTAAAAAATAAATTCAAGAACAAGTTAAGGGAGAATTTAAAAAATAAATTAGCATTAGTGAATTGGATGAAGTACTTAGGAATGTAAATGTTGATTCAGTATCAGGGCTACATGTTGTAGGTATGAAATGCACAAGATATTAAGGGACTGGCAAAGAGAATATTTTGTAAATATTTTGAATGAATGGTTGAAAGAAGGGTTTGTTTATGAAGAGTTATGTAGTGGGATATTATAATTAATATGGAAGAATGAAAATAATGAAATAAAAATTGGACACCTTTCACATTAACTAATACAATTATAAAACTTTTTTATGAAAATTATAAACAAGCTATGTTCTCAAACGACTGTATAACAGTACTTCAATAGTAAAGACACCAGTAAATTTATGATTTAATGTTAATAATTGGGTAACGCAGTCTAAAAAAACTCCTGTTCCAGAAATATTCATTTAAATTTCAATGCTATTAATTCAGGAATGGTAAATTTTTGTAGACACAAAATGGTTATAATACAGAAGCATACTGTAATAAGTGAGGTAACAGACACATTTTCTTTTGATTCACATGCTTCTTATGTCAGTATGGTTTAAATAACATGCAAACTGTAACAAATTCTAGTTTACTTTCTTCAAAAACCAGTGTAAATGCTACAGCACATGCAATTCAAAATACAGAGTTAAGTCACCATATTGCAAATACAAATGTGAATACAGCCAGTGTACGTCACATGCAGATTTCCAGAAAAAACACAAAGCAAACACTGGCAATGACTCAAGTTCATGTTTTGCACTGAGGAGGGATAAGAGGAATCAGAGTGCAGATTTTAATCAGTTTAATAAAGTAAACACCAGCATAAATAATGCATAGACTTCATAGCAAAATAAATAAGAAATGCAAACCATAGTTCAAGTCAATGTTGTTACTACTTTTCGGGGCAAAATAAAAAAAGAAGTGCATACACTAGCACAAGACAGTGTTGTTACTAGTTCTATAAAAAAGGATTTTCAGCATATCTATAAAGGGTGTGACAGTCTATAACCAAACCAGATGATTTATCTGTCATTGTTTAAGGTAGAAAGAAATAACAAATGGTATATTTCATTGTTCACAGGAAAGGAATTATGAAATAATGTATTAATTAATACAGATGGATCAATTTCAGTTGAAAAGTTCATCCCATAATTTCAATTCAGCTTTACGGGCAGTAAGGAAAAAAAAGGTAACAGTTTTAGGTTTGTACTAGATTTAAAATTGGAATACATATTTACCATTCTGGAAGTGCATGTTGCATATGGTATACCAGAAATGACAGACAAGTTAATAAAAAGTTTACAGTTACAGATCTGGCAAATTAACTTTTTGTGTTATTGTATTGTTTTGGAAGACATTAAGACCTTTGAATTATGGTAAATCATAAATAATATCTTTACACAGATAGAGACAGAAGAGAATTTACAGATATTAAATGATGTTTTGCTAGTTTTAATGAATGTAAAATTTAAAATAAATGTTACATTTTTAAAAGTGACAATACAATCAAAAGTTTAGATCCCATGCGAGAAAAGAGTGCAGCATAAATATTATGTCTCATTGAATCTGCAGGTTCAAATCTCATGTCTGGAAAATAATGCAATGTAATTTTACTATATGAGGAAACTTCACATACTTGCAAAGGACAGACAGCAAAGTTCCAGAATCAGTTCAGTTCAATTCTAGTAATAAATGTGAATATGTAAACAGTTCGACAGTTCAAGATTTTATATATTGCATGCAGAAATTGCAGTTTAAAACAGCACACCAGATTGCACAGACTTGCATAACTGGGTTATCAGATTATAGGCCAGCTCAGTAAGCTGAATTAAAGACAGTGCTCGATACCATAAAACAGTATGGTAAAGATCAGGTAAACATTATTAGTGACAGTTTTATACAGTAATAGTTATTATTTATCCAACAAAATTGTAGATAGTAATGATAAATCCTTACAGTGTTCAGTAATACTGAAAGAGTTAAATGATGTCAGATAAAATAACAGTTACATGTAAGATAGTGGGCAGAGACCTGCACACTGAAGAAATTCTATTGTAAATAATAACTTGAGAGTCACTGAGTAAACATAAAAAAATCAATGTTAAGATTTATTTTATAAAGGTGCAGAAATGCAAAAAAATGCTGAAAAATTAGTACAGTGTCAGCTTACTACTTTAGTTTCATTTGGGTTTATGACAGGGAAAAAACATGACACTGACATTTCTGTTTCATTTACTAATACAATTAGAGCATTTCTATTTCTCTATAGTACATTATCAGTTCATTTATAGACATACAATAATTAATTTAACATAGGTTTATTTCAACTATAGTACACTACCAGTTTGATTACAGACTTACAATAATGTATTTATAGGTTTATTTCATGAAAAAAAATTTAAATAAAGTCAGGGCAACAAGCTATGCTACCACTTTATAATTGTTAAACCTGCCCGTTACTGCTTTTCTGTGCTTTGCAGTTATTGCTACTGAAAGACATACTGTCAGTCTTGGATTTTTGAATAATTTCCAGTTCAGTATTCAGAATGCATGTTTTTTAATACAGTCAGGAAAAATATAATATCTGCAACCCAGGCTTGTACCAGAGATGGGTGGAGGGATTTGGAGAGCCTAATTGTATGAAGAGACACATCAAGAGACCTTTGGACATTAAGGTGGCTCTTCCAATACCCCAGCAGTGACTTGGGACAATATAGAGTAAATAGCCTATGTTTTAAATTCTGGGTTGGCCCATATATGTTTTAAGATTATCAAGAACAGAGAACTACCAAAGCCAGAAGTGAAGATTTTTGTTTTTTTCCTTCAATGTTTCTTAATTTGGTAGATATACATTATGCTAATTGCATTTATATAAATGTTTCAAATATTTAAAGAAAGTATTCTTTAGAGTTAAAAAAATGTTATAACAGATGTGCATTTGTGCAGATTAGAGTTAAAGCATGTACTCAGAAGTGTATTTAAACAAGTATTTCAAGCTAAAGTTTCAACTTCAACAAATGTATAATCGTAGCAGATTTCAGTTTATGCTTTAATTTGTGTTCAGATGATATTGGCAGAAAAAGGTATTCATTTAGTGTTAGTTTAGCTAGTTTCTAAAATATAACATTTATACACAGCTACTTCAGATGTTCAGTATAAATATGTAAATTCCAGTCAAGTAAAATATAATTTTAGAATACATTGCAGTCTGATTTCATAATAGCATCACTCCTCACATTATTCAGTCATTAGCTTAAGGGTAAAGTGACAAAAATTATTTGTAACAGGCTTACCAAGATAAGTTATCTAAAGAATAAGTAGTAGTAGTTATTTAATATACTCACGGCATAACAGGTCAGGCTTGATTTATGAATTAATTTACAGAATACAGTACACATTACATAATGATTACTGTACAGTAGACAGAAAGTTAAAAAGAGACTGACAGGGTATGCAAATGTATAGATCTGAAATGCAAAAGGCATAGGTTTTAGTAAATGTACTTTTACTACTACAGAGCATAGATATTTACAGAATATGTGAGACACAAATTAGAAATGCAGACATCTGCCTCAACACATAAATATTAAAAAGTTAACTGTACAATTTAACAAATGCTTAAAATGTAGAGAAACAAGTTAATACAGTATATGTTAATTTTGCTCTGAGATACATATAGGTGTAAAAAGAAAGTTTTATGGCTCTTGTTAGATTTTCAGATCATTAACAGACCATAAATGTTCAAGTGACACCTAATCATCAAAATTAAAATTGCAGGTTTATTTATCAGATAAAGAGAAATTATTTTATAGCTGCTATATTAGTTCTAGTAATCATTCTAGTATCCTTTGCAGACTATATTAATAAATTCATAAAGTAATTACAAAAGTAAATCCTAGTTCAGTGATTTCAGTGGCAATTGTTCCAGAATAAATCCTATGTAAATACAGTTAGTAAAATAAACCTTGTATAGGCCTGTTTCTTCATTTTTATATTTAATATTTTAAAGTAACTACAAAAATAGACCCCCTGTTTAGGGGTCTCAGGGGGAATTGTAAGATTAGGTTTCACTCAAATGTAGTTCTGTGCAATGTATTGTGTTTTAACTTCATTAAATATTGTCTGGGTGCAGCATAATGTGTTTTAACTTCATTAAACAGTGTCTGCAATTCATCGCCTGCTTGTCCTTCCGTGGATTTTTTAATATTATAATTCAGTCTATTTCAGTTTATCAGTTCTGTTATTGGAGACAGTAAGATATGATTTAGATATTTTTGACCGTTACCTCCACTGTACATAATAAAACATTCTTAACCAAACTACAGTGTAGGCAGCCCTTTGTTACATAAAGGAGAGACAGTTCTGGGTAATTAAAAAATAAAGACATTTATTCCGGTCTCATGAGGAACAGACAACACAGCATGTTTTTTGAAATGTAAAAGAGTTGTGAAACTCTGGAAAAAGTTATGTGAAGAAAAACCTTTTGAGAATACTAACCATATAAGCAATATAGATATTATGTATGGATATTTATAAAAATAAGAAATGTATAAAAGTAAGAAAAAAGAATATGTGAGAAAGGTAGATAAGAATTTATTTTATGTAGTATGGGTTATTTGGAATGAAAGATTGAATGAAATTTTGTTTAATGGGAAATGGATTTTGGCTGATATATTGTGAAAAAAATTGAATATGGCTGTGGAAGAAGGAGTGGGGTCAATTACTGAATAATAATAATGATGATGGTGTATAGGAATGTGTAGATATGCACTTGTAAATATGTAAATAATGTTTTGTTTATGTTGTGTTTAAATTAAAGGGTGCCTACTCTTTCTGATAAATATCATGGAATCTTTTACATCCATCGGAGCTACCAGCAACTTGTAAAATGTATTGATTATATTATATTATATGTAGAATTAAGACAATTTATCTTATTTTTACAAGGGTGAATGCCTAGATTAATGCCCTTGGCTTAAGCTGTAAACAAGTGATTTTTATAAACAAGTAGGTTTTAAAAATAAGACAACACAATAAAAGCAATGAAAAATGCTAAGTTCTTTGATCTGCTAAGATACTGGCTTGTTTTTTTTTTCATTAGCAAATGTTCTCAGTGAGAGATGAGAAAGCAGTTATACATTCTGTTATGAGTGAAATTTACAAATATTCCTTTATGCATCTGCAGAGATGTTAGCTGTTTTTTCTTTTCTCATTCTTGACAACTTTTACATGAAGACAATCTGTCTGCAGGTAAAAACAATTAATCTTGAGAGTTCTGAGCACTCTTTGCTGAGGAAAATGCAACATTTAAAGGTACAATGGCAAACAGATCAGTACAAATGTCTGAAATTATGAGAAGTGAATGAGAGATAGCAGCCTCCATGGCAGACTGTATAGCTTTATGCATTTAATAGAATAGTGTATAGTTTTGTTTTATTTAAACACAGACAATGCACATGAAAAATGTGAGATAAGTTCAAATGGCTATGAGATGAAAAAAATGTATAAAAGATCAGCCTGACAAACATTAGTGTGTGTATGTAAGACAAAGGTTGGAAATGCACATTCAAAAAACTGTTGTGTGTATTAGGTGGGAACAATAGCTTTTTAGAATAATGGCTACACTATCCATATTATCCTGGAATTTTAATGGCCTTACAAGCATAGATTATAAAAGAAAGAGCATTGAATTATATTAAGAAATGCAGATCCCAAATAGCAATGTTACAGAAGATGCATTTGGAAAGAAAAGAGCATGTGAATTTCACAAAGAAACGATTTAAGGATGGATATTCAGTAGAGTATCAGTGGCACAGGAAAAGGAGAGTAGTAATACTGACTGCTAGAGGGTCTCTGATAGTGGTAAATTTGTGTCAGCAAGGGGCTATTAGCATGAGGAGGATTACGCTGGCATATAGTTATTTCACCAAAAACTGCTATTATGGAGCTTAAGATAATTTTGGAATAAATAATTATTTTTCAGCAGGGAATATTACTTATAGGTGAGGACTGGAAGTTGATTTACAATAGTGAAGATATATTAGGGGGACCTGGAAAGAAAAATATAACAAAAGATGGCAGATTTCTGAAGACATTTATGAAAATATTTGGTATGGAAGACATGAATTCAGACAGATTTGCATATTATTCCCCATGGAACAATAACTCAACTAGACTGGATAGAAATTATATTTCAAAGGAATATGTACATTTTAATTGAAATATTTGACACCATCCAATAATTATTTCAGATCATGCAGTAATAAAAACTAAGATAAAATTGCAGGGTAATGAAGCAAAAAGGAGACACTGGTGTTTTTCCATCTGCCTGTTAAAAAAGAGGAATTTAAGGAATGGAATATTTAATTATGCCAAGGTTAGAGGTAGATAAGGGTCAACAACTAACATGATATTGAATGGTTTTCTATCTTTCATGAGTTGTTTAGTTTTGGTAGACATCCATGATGCAGGGTTCACTTTAACTGTTTTAGTTCTAAGTGAAGCATGGGTGTTGAGGATATTCAGAAGGGCTGTATTAAAATCTCTGACTGCAGTATCTACTGGTAATTTTTTAAGTGCATTCCAGTTAAAGTACATTAGCATTTTTTAAGTTCTCTGGTTGGAACTTAGTGGGATTCCTAACTTGTTTATACTGGTGGTTTAGGGAAACGGTTTATCTGTATGGCTGCAAATATAGGCAAATGGTCACTCATGGAGTCTGGAAGGGTAACAAGTGCTGTAATACTATTTGGTGAACAAGTAAGAATCCAGATAAGTGTTGTATTTTTCATGGAGACTGTATTATGTCTGGTTGGGGAGTTAATAAGCTGGGTGAAACCATGCAGATCTACGGTGCTGGTAGGCTGTGTCATACAGTCAATGTTTAGGCATCCTAAGATAATAGTTTGCTGTGGGTTTTTTATTTGAGACGCAGCACAGAGTCTTCAGTAGTGAGGATATTGTTATTGGGAGGTATGTATATGCCTATAATTGATAGGGATTCATAGTTACTGATTTTCAGTAGTGAGATAAATATTTCTGCATTATAAATAGCAGAATAATGTGAGGGGGAGATGACAATTCAAGGGTATTTTATAAATTATAGCAACTCCATCAATGTTTTTGTTTGTTCTGTCTAGTCTATGGACACTGTAACCAGGAAGTAGAAACTGTCAATCATTTCCATTTGTTTTGTAGCCATCTCTCTGTAATTATTAAAACATCAGGGGAGTGTATAGCCATCCAAGCAGAATAGAAGACAGGAGTATAAAAATATTGGTAGTAGATCCCTCGTGATTTATTTGCTTACAGTCTGTCATCCCTGGAGGTCTAATTTCACTGTTAAATTTATATGTATTCATTATTTTTGAGAAAAAAATATAGCCATGTGAGGTAGAAAACCAGTTATACTTTAATACAGCCAAATAACCCCTAAATATTTATATCCACCAAAGACAAGAAAATTGTTTAGTACCACAAATGACCAGGAATAATACATACAAGTTCTTTTATTTGAACAGCAAATATAAAATATCATAAAAATGAAAAGCACAGAAATAAATTTCTCTTAGCGCCTCAGCTTAAAACAGCCTTTACAGAATAAATTCATGATATAAAAAACTAAAGCTTTTATACAAAATCTAACATCAAGTAAATTAATTTACAATTGTATCATTAAACAATGAATCAATTAAATATATTGCATACTTTAAAAAAACAAATACATGCATCCTAGCTTATTTTATATAACTTTTCCAGTTACATTCTCTATTCATTCCTCTAGGATGTAAAGTATTATATTTTAATATGAAAACAGATTCCTTCTTTCTTAATATATATTTTATAGTATCTTCACCCATATAATCTGTTTTTACTTGTTTTAATATTGTTACCTTCAATTCACTAAAACCACCTTGATGTACCTGATTAAAATGTTCTGCTAAGGGACTTGTAAATGTATTATTTCGTATATCTCTAATATGTTCTTTAATCCTTTATCCAAGACTTATTTTGCTCTCTCCTATATAAAAATTGTGACAAGAACATTTTATAGCATAAATTATACCTGTGCTATTGCAGGAAAAATTACCTTGTGTATGAAATTGAATTCCATTAATAATGTTGAAAGTTGATACTACATATTTACATATTGTACATTTCCCACAAGGCATTAAACCTGCCCATTACATTGCTCTATTAACTGAATCCTGTGGTCTTCTATGAGAACTATGAACTAAAAAATCCTTAAGGCTATGGTCTCGTTGATATGACAACTTTAAGACTACTTCTTTTAAAGAAGAAACTTCCCTTTTGACTATTTGCCAATAATTCCTAAACAGCTGAGCTTGCTTATCTGAGAATAATGTGTATTTTGAAACATAATATAACTGTTTTTCTGAAGTTAACTTATACATTCCCTTGTTTCTTATTATATTACCTCTATAACTATTTTCTCTCTTAACCTTAGTATTGAACACCTTATTATAACTATTAGCCACCATATCTGCATTATATCCCCTACTGATAAACATATTTGCCACTTTATTAGCCTCTTCCCTGGCTTCATTCACATTATTACATAATCTATTTGTTCTTAAAATCTCAAGGTAGGTAGAAAACCAGCTATACTTTAATACAGCCAAATAACCCCTAAATATTTGTCCAGTCAGTTAAAGGTTATCCCTCTTAGTCATCCAGTTGTAATTTATGTCATGGCTCACAAAATTAAGAAATAATGGTCCAGGGTATAGAAGCACATATTGCCTAATGCACCTGTGATGAGTAGTAGGTACATACATACAATTGCTTGAATTTGTATTAATAAATTACACTTGAGAATCAAAAGACACACATGGGCAGACTACGGAAATGGCATCCTACCTGCAAAATTGTTAGGCCCAAAATGAATACTGGAAATAAGTATTAATGCCTAGTGGATGGCCTGGCCTTAAGGGAAGTATATCTCCTCAATTAGGGGAGTAGATTTGTGGAGCTCAGAGGGAGTACTTCTCAGTCTGAGTAACATCCGTTGATTACTGGATTTAATCCAACTTGTTCTGCTTTTTTCTTTTCCACTTTATATTCCAGTAATTATATGCAAGCATAGATAAACATACTTGTTATGACTGCTACAGTGAGGCTACCTTACTTTAAGTACTGAAAATAAGGAAGTAAAATTAAATTAGGTAGTTGAATCCAGCCAGTGTTTTAAAGAGAAACCTTATTGACATGAAATGTTTTATTCCACAGGTTCATAGATACATACTAGGCTAACAACCATCAAGGCCTTAGTAAGCCTTGCCGTGCAGTCCAACCCAACTGTGTCCCTGTGAATACTGGGTGTTTATTAGGAAGGGCTATGTTAATTAGGAAGTTTCAAGAGGTTAAGCGATGGGAGATATGTTAGTTTAGGTATTACTGTCTGCCTCTGTCTATCACAGACATGGGGGCCAGAACTGGGGTGAATTTCCCCTAGGTCTAGGGAAGGACTCTGCTTCATCAGGATCCTCTGAGATACATGTCTGTCTCTATAACATGTATTATGTATGTCACAAGCAAGATTTAAATCCTTGAATCTAGTGGTTCTTATGCTTACCTATCTGAAGTCATCTGCCTTTACATTAAGTACTCTGTGTGATTAAAAAGGTGAAGTTTTAGAGCAATGCCACATTTATAACTTGACTAATTACTAGAGCTGGACAGATCTTCTTCAATTAGGTATAGCTAGTTAGGGAAATGAGTGCCAGGGGCAGCTAATGAACCTTTGCAGTGACTAATAACCTTGTAGCATAGCCAGAATAGGACGTTTGGGTACGCAGAGGTAGCCAAGTATCGTAAAGCTGTTGAGAACTTTGTTCCTTGAGCACAGCTAATGCCTTTGTAACTGCCAGGTATAGCTAATGAAACTCTAAGGTAAACAATAGCCCTCTAAAGTAGGCTGCAAGGCTAGCTTGAGGACAGAAGATGGCCAAGTGACATTTTGTCATAAGAGTCCCTCCCTGATCACCTGCACTCTCTTTCTGCCAGAGCTTAGTGTTGTTTCAAGGCTGCAAATGTAAAAGACATAGATTTTGTGAGAAACCTTACCAGGAAGACATTATTTCCTCTTGGAGCTCAAGTCTTTTGGGACATTGGAATGCTGAACTCTAAGGTGAAATTAATTTGTTACAATGTTGCAGAATATTGATAGTTGTGTTTATCCTGCTGTAAATAATGAGCACTTTTAAGTATAATTCTGACCCATTAGGGAGAGGACTTCTGGATTATCCAGGATCTCATATCCAAGAGATGGATGAATCAAAAAAATCCCTGATAGAACAAAACACTAAAGTCAATCTGGAGTTCCATTTGAAATATGTGATTGTGTACACCTGTTCATAAGCTGAGAGAGATAGAAAAGTAACCTCCTTGTTCTGTAAGGTAGGAATACTTGAAGCCTATCTCATTACCCAGATTTTCATCAGTTCAATAAAAATGTCGACAAACTAATGCACAAGCAAAGCACCACTCTCAGCAGTATACTCTGAGGTTGCTTATTTTCTTACCAGGTGTACCAAAACCATTACCTAGATGTATACTGAATTTTCAGAGGTTAAGCTGAAGATCTAAGCTCAGCACATAATGAGGGAATACATCCATCTGGAAGGTTTGTCCACATGGAGCTTAACTAGATGTCACCTTTCTTCACAATAGCTGACAGTCTTATTCATGGAAGAGACTCGGGGTAATCCTTCCTAGAGTGCCATGGGAACTCCATTTGTTTCAGCGATACTCATGAAGAGAACTAATACTACAATGATACCAGAGTTTCTCTCCTGGTGTCTTCCAACACACTTCCTAAGTAGGAAACAACATGTATAACAGGTGCATGGGAATTTTCTGAACAAGTTTATTAAGGTGAAGAATTGCAAAAATGAGTCTAAAAGGATTAAAGGTTTAAATACTCATTCATCTATTAGGCTTAATTGCAACAACATTCATTTCCTGTAGCTGAAAGGTCATACTACTGTAACAGAACCTTAACTGACTAAGTGAGATAAAATATGTTAGAGTGACCATTTGTGCTAAGAAGTCATTTCATCAGTTCTTCACAGTTAGTAAAGGTGTTAAATGTGAATCAGAGTATAAAACTAGTAAAAAAAAAAACAAGAAGCCATTTATTCATTCAGTTTTCTGATACCCATTTTATCCTGCTCAAGGTCACAGGGAGACAGAGACTGTCTCAAAAAGTTGCAGACATCCCTACTAGAAATTTAGAAGACATCACTTCATCTATCACCATGTGTTTAGGATGTCAGAGGAACCCAGTGACCCTGGCAAAAATCCTGAGGACACAGTGATATATGCTGACTCTGCGGAGAAGGCAATCCAGCCAGAACCCAAACCAATCAAACTCTGTCAAGAAGCAATACTAACCACCACACTGCTTTGCCACTGGACAAGACTCTTTTGTTTCAGGAAAAAACAGAAAGAAAGAATAAAACGGGGAAAAAAATTAACAAAAGAGCAAAGAGGGATGGGATTACCTGACCTAAAAGAATATTAAAAGATGACGCAATTAAGATTAATGTACCAGCCCAAAACCAGACCTACCTGCCTAAGTGAAAGATACTGATGCATAACCAAGGGGAAACATTGGTCAAAACAGAGCAAATAAAGCAAATAAAGTAAAACTTGGTGGAGCAGAGGTGCAGTTGTTAATGTTGTTGCTTCACAGCAAGAGGTTTTCTGGTTCGATTCTCGGCTGGGGTGTCTTCTGTGCAGAGTTTGCATGTCTTCCCTGCATTCGCATGGATTTCCTCCCACATTTCAAAGACATGCATCTGGAGGGTTTTTCCCACGGCCTCTGCTGAAAACTGACTCCATCCTAGTCAGACTCTCTCAATCAACAAATGTTAAATAAATAAATAAATAAATAGGGTCCTGAATAAGTACAGAAAAAAGATAAGCAGGACAATTATGCACAACATTCTAAGCCAAATGCTAAGTCAAATGGATGTAAGGGATAGCAGAATATGATATAGAGGATTATGACTGGGTCGCCAATCCTAACTGCCTTATGTATTCAAGGCATAGATTCCAAGAAATTCAGCTCAAGAGAGAAGGAGGCTTGAGAGGTTAATTTCTTGGCATCTATGTTGACAATGCATAATAGTAAGCTAGGACTGGAGAACTGATAATAATTCTTTGTGGTGCATGGAGCTTTTATCTGCTCTAGGTACTACAAATTAAAGTAAAAAAGAAAAAAAAAACACTAAGTATTTTACCTGCTCTCAAAGCCATAAAACACTTAGCCAACACAAAGTAACATAGTCCCTTCTGTTTAAACTCACCTTCCCATGTCTCTAAATTGACCAGTTTTTTGCAGAATGCCCAGATTTTTGTCTCATGTATTTTGTTTGTTCCTCATAAAGTCTGTGGTTTTCAGACAAATTATTGAGGATTGAAGACACTAAATAATGAAAAACATTTAGGTTTCAGACTTAGTGTCCATCAGAAAATGCAGGTGAACACACATCCTGTAATTGTGGTTACTTTTAAGTTTAATACAGGAAGTCAGGACATGTTACCAATGGACAGCAAACAGAAACAGTATTTTATTCTGCCGCTGTCTTTTGCTGGTCAGTACAAGCAGATTTTACTGTCAGCAGCTATACTTAACCTTAACAACATAAGCAGGGGTTGCTTAACATTTGTTAAGGTCAGGTCTTGCACTACTCTGGAGCATAAGTGATTGTCTTTTTCCAAATATCGAGCATAATCAGCATGCTCCGTGCATCACATAGCCAACAGGTTACAATGTAGTTAAAAAAAAGATAGGGAAGCAGTGATAGTTTTGAGAAGGAAAAAGTAGCACCCAACATTCTGAGAACAGATGCTAAAAGAGGAAGGCACAAGAAAATGAAAAACATTAGATGTACCTTTGGACTACAAGAAATCAATATCTAATTGGAGCATATCTGTCCAGCATTACTCTAAAACTTCAAAAAGTAATGTTTTCCCACTTGGATCAGGCCTATAAAATGTTTAGACTGTGGCAGCATTGCTATCTGCTGACTCCTTAATCAAGTGGGTGATGTTTTCCTAGTGTCCCTGTCTTCAAATGCAGTAATTTCCCAGGAACCTTATCATCCCCGAAGATGGCAAGTGGTCAGCTAATGAAGGTTATACTTTTCAACAACTTTAACTGACTTGTAGGTCTCTAAATAAAAGGATAAGAGAGCATTTATATACTAAAAAATCTAAAGACTTAAATAACATATTGAATAAGCATACCCAAGTATGTGAGAATTATAAAAAATGTCTTTTTTATGTGTTGGAACAAGTACCGGAAGATTTACGAGGGGGAGACTATAAAAACACATTGGGAAAAAAAGAAACTAAATGGCAGCTGTTTACTATGGATGAAGAATTTCCAGGATTAAACGAGACTGTGAACATAAAATGCCATTTAAAAGAGAGAAGGTTAAAAGTTAATGTTTAAAAACAGTACATTTTATGTAGTAATTTTTTTGCTTATATATGTGCATATTACATATGTGTGTATATGGATCTACTTTGTAATTTTAAAATTCTACAATGTTGAACCTTAAAATAACAAGACCAAAACCACAAAAACACAATATCCTGAAACTTTAAATGATCAAGTTTCAAAACATCGAAAAACACAACACAAATATAACCTTCTTCCCACCACCATTAAAAACCATACCAACAAACAAAACAAACGACAGCCAACTCCTCTATGTTTAAAGATGGCTCACTGTACAGGAGCCATGAGAACAGGGGATGAAAGAAACAGTCAAAATCAAGGTTTATTTTTGCAGTCTACTATACTACACTGGTAAGATGAAAAGATAGGGAAGAAAATCATTTTGTAAATGAGGAAACAAGCAAAGAAGTATGTAGTTGTCCTTTAAGCAGGGACAAGCCCCCCCTGTGCCCCCCGCATGTGGGGGCTGCACCCCCACACTCCCCACTAATTAAATATATCAACTCCAAGATCACACTTCCACAAAGAAAACTGCAAATATACCATTACGAGTGGTACACTTTCATTGCCTAATTTAAAAACAATGCCCTCTATAAACATAAACACCGTAATTCTGCAACAAATCACCACTTGCAAAAAACCAAACACGTATTGTCACTTTCATATTCCGATGTACAAACCACACTTACCATAAACTTAAAACAAGAAAAATGTATTTTCCAAACCTTGAAATACTCCACACGTACTGTGAACTTCAATACCTCACAATATAATGGCCGCCATATCTATTTTTGACAAAACTAATACACCTTAAAGAAACACCGTACAATTTACATCTACACCATAGAATAATTATTTACATTTCAACAGTCAAATATTCGAGATTCTACACTTTCAGGAAAAAACGTTTTTGACATTTTTGTCTTGCTGCTTTAAGGTTCGACATTCTGGTATTCCAAAATTACAAGTAGACCTGCGTATATACTGTTTTTTTTTTTTTATACTTCTTTTTTAATGTTTTTTCTGGTATTCCGAAATTACAAAGTAAACCTGCGTATATACTGTTTGTTTTTTTTATTTTATACTTCTTTTTTAATGTTCTTTTTTTCAAGCCTTTTAAGTGTTTAATTCGTAACATATTTCTATTGGATGTAAGGAGTTTAAATAGGTGAAGTGTTTGTGACTAAAATGTTTTTTGATGAAGTCCTTGAGATGAAAAGTGAATTAAAGGTTGTTATGCTAAATTTTGAGTGCGTTCCTTTCAGTATACCAGTTTGTTACATTTAA
Source organism: Protopterus annectens (assembly GCF_019279795.1). Taxonomy (NCBI): domain Eukaryota; kingdom Metazoa; phylum Chordata; order Ceratodontiformes; family Protopteridae; genus Protopterus; species Protopterus annectens. Next base: position 305,093,515 of record NC_056746.1, on the reverse strand, counting down.
TTTTAAGTGCATTCCTTTCAGTATACTACACTTTTTAGTTCTATGTTTTTTTCATTGAGTCTGCCAATAGCCTAGGTTTTTCTTTTAAGTATGTTTTTGCCTTTCAACATATTTTCTCAAGAATTCAGGACATAGGCAAAAATGACGGGAAAAAGGCCCACCATCAAGGACAAATTTAAGTTTTACTCTCACTCAGAAAGTTAATAGAGCAGCAAGTTTTTATCAATATGCATTTCCTGAACAATAAGATTTATGAAACTAATGTCCAACACTACTGACTGACACAATCATCAATGGTTTACAGGAAAATCAAAAGTTTTATGAGGGATGGGAAAAATATGAGGCAAAATAAGGAGCATTCTGCAAAATCAGGGACAGTTAAGATGTATGCTACAGGTTCCTTTTACCATGTACTACATCAGCATGTATATGTATATGTATATGTATATGTATATATATATATATATATATATATATATATATATATATATATATATATATATATATATATATATATATATATATATATATATATATATATATATATACATATATATATATATATATATATATATATATATATATATATATATATATACATATATATATATATATATATATATATATATATATATATATACATACATACATATATACATACACATACACACATATAGGTTGTTTGTTAACACAGTGCTACAACCCCTGAAGCACAGACTGAGATGGTGATAAGGTAGTTATAGAAGCAGGACTGGTGAGGACAACACAAACTGCTAGTTATTGCATGTATTTCAATATTTGCTAGACAGACACAATTTTGTCTTGCACTTCCTAAAGGATTAATGGTTTTAGTAATATAGGAATAAATATTATCAGTGCCTCTTAGTTAGAATGATACTCACATATAACTGTTATCTAGAAATCTATATTTTAAATCAAAAACTAAACTGCGCAAAGCAAAAAAATGTTTTACATTTTGCTTTCCTGTATCTAGTATACATAATTCTAGTATTTGTAAAATTAACATGCTATGCTGCACTTACAACTGTAATTCTTCTTCTTAATAAGAACGTTTTTTTTTTATTATAGCTCAATTAATTAGCATTATGTTTTTGGATGGCAGAAGTTCAAACAGCAAAACTGTAATAATGTTTCCTAGTTAGAAAAGCAAATATTAAATCACAACAGTTGCAACAATTTGCAGTGAGGTGATTTTAAAAGCACCAACAGCACCAGATATAATATAAAAGAAACCATTTGTTTGTTAGCTGATGATCAATCCTCCAAAGAACACATCGTTTCTGTAAAGCATCTGGCCTCCCAGGAGAGGCCCAGGCCTGTTTTTGGAAGGCATAATCAAATCTGGAAATTCTGTGCACTTGAAACATTATGTTTCTGTTATTATTCTTATGCCAAAGCAAGCTGACTGCAAAAGGATGACAGCTGATGAATAAATGAGTCTGACTGCAAATCATCAGTAAACAGTAAAACAAGCATGCAGTAGGCAAAATACTTTCCCTAGTGGGTGTTTTTTTTTTTTTTTTTTTTTTGCAGAGGTTATTCTCTGCATTACTTTCTTTCTATCTATCTATCTATCTATCTATCTATCTATCTATCTATCTATCTATCTATCTTTTTTTCAGTATGGGGAAAGCCCAAAGCACTTGTCTGATATCAATGAAAGGCTAAATTACTTTTTGTGGTTTGAGGGAGGGTCACTGCCATACAGCCTGAGAACCTAATGTTCTGAGCAGCAAATAGCACTTAAGATTCTATAGTTAGGTGACAGGGGCAGTACTAGAAGGGGCACATGAGGGCTTGTATGCCCTGTGAAAGTGTGTGCCCCCCCCCCCCAGAGTGTCCCAGTCCTTGGCTAGACTTTGATTTCCATTTTCCAATAACTGATTTTTGGCTGCCTCCAGAATTATACTTAATAATGCCTTACTATGTCTAGGGAATTCAAATCATGTATCCCAGCTCAAAACAATAAGGTCTCCTTTGATTGATTCCTATAATTATTCTGCAGTATTTTATATGCCCGACTAATTATCCCTTTTTGTAAGAACAGCTTCTGTTCTAGATTCAGTTAAAACTCTACCAGAGGAAGTATTTCACTTAGGATTCATGTATCCCTTTCTCTTTGCCTATACTCAGATATCTATCCTTGAAAGGGAAGGCAGTCTCTAGCCTGCAGTCAAAATGCCTTATTGGTTTCTTCCCACTCTATTACCTTTCTCTCTCTAGATATTTGCTCCCAGTAGCTTAGTTCCTTTGCCATTTTTCCAGTAAATTCCAGCCCCCTTGCCTATTTTCTGTATCCCCTAAATGAAATCATCCCTATCAGCAAAACATCCTTTCTCCATTCGCATGCTGGCTTATCTCTTAGAATATATTTTTGCTACTTTATGAATATAATATTCTGGGTAGTTGTTGCTGTTCTCCTTAAGGATCTGTAGTTAAATCCCACTCTCTCCATATTACTGGAATCCCCCCCCCCGCTTCATCATCATCCCTTTCCATTTTGAATTAGAGCTTCCTGTTTAACCTTTACTTTGTATCTCTAAAATATCCCTTTAAATCAGGTAATCCTAACCCACCCTGTTTTATTGGAAGGATCAACTTATCCCACTTGATGTTTGCCCTTTTCCTCCAAGATAAAATCCTAAAACTCTTTTATTAATTACTATTCACAACTTCTCATCTGGTTAATAAAAGTATGCCTGACTTGTATATAAAACTAACGGGACTAAAATATTTTCACTGCTTGTATCTTGCTATGCATATCCATAAACAAGAACTTCATTCCATTGTTGTATTATATTTTGTTTAGTCTCTTCCTATGTATCCTTAGCTGCCATAACAAAATCCTTTTTAATCCATAACATGAATACTTCATTTTTATCATGTCCCCATAAACATGTGTATCGCTGGACCAATTTGTATGTGGGTACATAGTTTACAGCTATAGTCTTTATTTTATCTTCAATAATTGTATTTATTTATACTTGTTTACCGGGAAAATCTGATTGGACCAGAAGTCCAATTTCAGAGGAGGCCCGGGTAGAAAAGCTCCACAGAAATATAAGCAAAATACAATAATAAAATGCAAAATACAAATCAACTAGTTAGTCTATACAGAGAAGTATTCAATATAGTTTTCTAGTCGATACAGGTTCAAAAAAAAAACAAGCAAATATTTCAGTCAAGATCACTGCAAGAAAAATAAAATTAATACTGTTTACATATTAAATAACAGTTATGAACAAATGAAAATGTCCTTTATATATATATATATATATATATATATATATATATTTTTTTTTTTTTTTTTTTTTCTGAGTAGTGTTAACACTGAGGAGAGAGAGAAATTGAGGTAAGGCGTGGACAGTGTGATGACAGAGTTATAGATATCTTGTCAGTCAGGTCTGGTGCAGGAGCAATGCCAGCTTTTGGATAGATGTTCAAATAGTAATTGTTTGAAATTGGTAGATTCAGGAGTGTTTTGGAAGGTATGGGGTACAGAGTTCCATAATTTGGCTATTTGATTTGAGATTAGGGCTTCACCATGAGTGTTGTTAGCTTTGTTTACTGTGACAAAATTTCTGTCTGCAGATCTTAGACTTTGTGGGCATGAGTAGGGAACAACAAGTTCCTTGGGCGATGGGCAACTGTCAGGATGGAAGATGATATTGTGTGTGAATTTAATTTGGTAGAGATGGAAAAGGTTAGGTAGCTTGAGCCAATTTAATTTATGTACAACAATATAATGGTGGGTTTGGTTGGAAAGGTTGGCTGTGAAGTGGGCTATTTTGTTGTAGCAAGTTTTCAATTTGGCTAAGTCTGATTTTTTTAAGTTGGTAAAGAGGGGAGAAGCCTAAAGGAGCATAGATAGGAGGAAGGTTCTTGATATAGCTAGTCTGGTATTGTCAGTGAGGAATGGCTTGCTTCTGTACTGTGAGCCAAGTTTGATGTTAACTTTTTTAATTGTAATGGCTATGTGATGGTCAAATCTGAGTTTGTTGTCGATAGTCATGCTGAGGAGTTTTGTATGCTCAACTGGTTGGATAGCTGTGTTGTTTGCTGAAAGAATGGTGAAAGGAGGGGTGGTAGGTGATTGTTTGTTACTGGTAAATAGCATTAAGTGTGTCTTTTCGGGGTTGAGGATTAGTTGTGATTTACTTAGATATGTTCTGATATCATTAAAAGCTTGTTGGGCTACTATTTGGAGGTCTGGTAAGGTATCTGCTGAGCAGATTAAAGCTGAATCATCTGCATACTGAATTACTTTAGTATGTGTTGTGGATGAGGCTAGATAATTAGAGAAGATGGTGAAAAGAAGGGGGCCTAGTATGGATCCTTGGGGGACTCCGACTGAGACAGGCAGATGTGATGAGAGTTTGGATTTCCATTGTACTGCTTGTTGTCTGTCTGAAAGATAGCTTAGGAACCAGAAGAGGGAAGGCTTTGATACATTTAGTGAGGCAAGAGTATTAAGGAGTTTCTGATGGGAGACAGTGTTGAACACTTTTGACATTTCTAGGAAGATTGATGCCACTTGCTGGTTTGAATTTCTGAGTTGGTTGGTGTTAGAGAAATTAATTAGTGCTGTGGTTGTGCTGTGTTTTGGTCTGAAACCATGTTGGGAGGGAGAGATAAGGCTGTGAGATAGCAGGTATTGTAGAAATTCAGCGTGTATACATTTTGCAGAATTTTGACATGGAGGAAAGGATGGCTATGGGTCTGTAACTATTTAATTCTGTTGATGTTCTTCCTTTATGTAGAGGAGTGATATAGAAAATTTTCCATAACTTTGGGACACATTGTTCTGCTATATTATATTCCAAAAAAAACATGAAATTGTCTCAAGATGTTCAACAACACTGAGATGTCCTTTTCTGGTTTCATCAGGTACAAAATAATATTGTCTGCAAATAAAGCCAACTTTTCTTGATTACCATACCAATTATATCCTTGAATTTCTGAGTCTCTTATTTTCTTTGCCATTGGCTCTAAATATAAAGCAGGTAACAAAGGGGAAAGAGGACACCCCTGCCTGATTCCTCTGTTCAGACCCAACTTGTCAGAAAGGAACTCCTCCACTTTAATTTTTGCATCCACTCAAGCATACAGCCTCTTAATTAACCTTATTATTGTATCAGGGAATGCAGATGCTTCCATTGCTCTACTAATAAAATCCCAGCTTACTCTGTTGAATATTTTCTCTGCATCAAGAGCCAACAATAAAACTGATATTTTCTTTCACTCTACTTCCCACTGGATAATTATTGTTCTAGTAATGTTTTCAAAACCACATTGTTCCATTTATATCAATTTTAGTAATACCTTTTATTCTTTTAGCTATTACAGACATAAACACTTTATAATCATGATTTAAAATTGAACTGGTCCTATATGAAGTTGGATCGGATGGATCTTTACTGTCTTTAGGTATTATAGCTAGCACTGCTTTCTTCCAGGATGCTGGTCCCCCCCCTCCTTTTAAAATACTAATAAAGAAATCCTTCCAGATCTTTATCACTTTCTTTCCTCCTAGCTGTTTGTCCAGAAGTTTGAGCTACAAGCAATGCAAGTAGATGTAAAACATCCCACTGCACTGATTAAAAAGAATAGGGGAAGTTGGTGGTAGTGCAGGTGGATGTAAAAGATCCCATGGTACTTATCACAAAGACTATGGTTTCTTTCTTAAAATCCATAATATACATTACGTATACAACATATACATATTACTTATGATTATTTACAAATATTCATACTTTTTAGCATGTTCATCTTTCGATCTATTCACCCTTCTTAATTTCCCACACTCTTTTTTCCATAACCAGAATCTGATTTTTTTAACTTCTAACAATATCCACTTTCCATTATATTTTATCTCAGTCATCCTTTCATTCCAAATAATCCATATTATATAAAATTAACGTCACTTTGTTTTCTATCACCATAATACCCATATTCTATCATATTTATATTTTTTATACTTTTCTTTTCACATATCTTTTGCCATAATTGCCTTAGTGACAACACAACCTTGGAAATCATGCCACTGAGCCATCAGGAAAATGGAGAAGCTTAAACAAACTATAAGACACAGGCAAAAACAAAAACATTAAAGGCAAAAAGACTTTTTATTTGAGCGCTTTCATCCCAACCTTTAATCAGCACTTCATCAAAATAAATAATAACCATTGCAATCAACTTTAAATATACAAAAGCCTGCCAAATCCATTCAAAAAGAACCAATTAAAATAATAGCATAGAAAAAGACATAACCAGTGGTCTCTTCTATTAAAGTCACATGATCATTAAAAAATCATACTAAATATCTCTTCTAAACATAAAAAATGTTTACTATAAAAACATGTTCCAACAAAGAAGGTACATAGAACCTACAAAATAGTAAATAATTAAAACTATATGTATATTTATTGTTATATTAACCACGACTTAAGAAGGCATGTTATAGTAATACTTTCATTAAGGTCAGGGAATTTGTCGGCCCTTAGCTGAAGTTGACATTTTAAGTCCCTGCCTTCAAGAAAATTATTGCAACCACTAACAAATTAATCTAAATTGATTTGTTCCAGAACAAAAAAATGGAACTTCCAAAGGGACATATACTCTAAACTATGTCTCGCTAATGCATTCAATGGGTCTTTCTTTTTACTTGCCGCACAATGTTCCCTTACCCTAAAATGTAGTTCTCTAATGCAATATAGAATGCAGAACATATACTATATTGGAGCTACAGCAAGTATATCTGCTCCTAGCTACAAAAGTGTAATTCAGATGTTCAAAATAAGCCAAATTTGAATTACTCATAAATCTGTATTGTTTGTAGTTAGTACAACTAAAGGTGCCGACTGAATTTCCAAAACAATTTTTATCCCTACTTAGGTCATTTTCTAACAATGTTTTTAAATGAGAGGACATCTTAAATACTAAATTAGAATGATCCCCTAAAATATTAGACAGTCCAAAATCACCTAAAATAAGCTTGCAGTTTGAACTAATAACCTTTCTAATCTCTGTACCATTGGTAGACATAGCTACTGGAAAGGCTAAAACCTTCTCAATCGAGTGGTCAGACCTATTATATTGACTGACCATTATACAATGGACTAGAATGGTAGGAAACTTTTCTGGACAATCCCATAATATTCCATCTATGATCTTGTCAAGTTCAACTGAAGGATATTCTCAATCTAAGAACAGTTGTTTAATAAATTGCACCTCTTGAACAAATTGAGCATCGTCATTGACTAGGTGACTAGCTCAAATTAACTGTCTTCTAACGTTATTTAATTTCATAAATTTAGGATGGAAACTATAGTAATGCAGATAATTATTTCTGAATGTGTCTTTTCTAAAAATTGAACTAGTAAATTTCTATTCTAATACATTTATTGTTAACATTACTTCTACAAAATTAATTTTGGTGTCCTTCCTACTTAATGTAAATTTTAACCAAGAAATGCTATCATTCATTTGATTGAGAAACTCAACAAGAATATTATCTCTGCCAGTGCAGATCAAAAATAAATTGTCAATGTATATTTTATAAAACTGACAAAATGCAAAAAGGTAAGTTCACTAAAATGGGTTCTTCCCACCAGCAGAGGACAAGGTTTGCAAAACTAGGGGCAACCTTAGCCCCCATTGTAACACCTGTAATTTGTTGAAAAGTGTTGTGGCCAAAAACAAAAAAAATGTTCTCAAGAACCATATTAAGTAAACTGCTTATAACCTTGATAGTAATAGAATCAAGCCTACAAACATTTTCCAAATATAGCTCAACAAATTTTACCTCTTCAGTTTGTAAAATCTTAGTATATAAAGAAGCAATGTCAACTGTGACCGTCATAGTCTCTTGCCCAGAAAACTTATATTACCAAAGACTGTCCACAAAAGCCCAAGAGTCTTTCAAATAAAACTTACTTTTTTGTACCCAGGGATTCAACAACCCATCAAGGTATGATGAAATAGTGACAGTATTATGTTTGGGGAAAGACACTATTGGTCTAAAGGGGGGTGTACAGGATCCTTATAAATCTTGGGAATACCAAAAAAACCTTCCCAAGTTCCATTTCTTCAACAATGAAGAAGTCATATGTTTTAATGTCTAGAAATCCATGATTAAATAGTTGAAACAACAAAGTATTAACTTTTTAGGACTACCAACCACAAATTCTTTTGAAACTTTCCAATAACTTGTACCTGCTAACATGTTTGACATATGATGAACGTATGCTTATGTTCCATGATCAACATCCCACACCCTTTGTCGGCTTTCATATACCTATAATTCTTAGACAACTCTATTGACAAGGTTTTAACCTTTCCAATAGCTATGTCTATCAATGGTACAGAGATCAGAAAGGTTATTAAATTATTTTAGGTAATTCTGAACTCTCTAATATTTTAGGGAATCATCCTAATTTTGTATTTAAGAAGTCTTCTAATTTAAAAAGTTTGTTAGAAAATGACCTAGGTAGGGACAAAATTTTTTTGGGAAATTCAGTCAGCATCTTCAGTTGAACTAACTGCAAACAATGCAGATTTGTCAGTAATTCAAATATGGCTTATTTTGAACATCTGAATTACACTTTTGTAGCTAGAAGCAGATACACTTGCCATAGTTCCAATATAACATATTTAGCAATGTGTTGTACATATTCTGCATTCTATAGTGGTAAAAGTAGTAAAGAACTATGTTTTAGGGTAAGGGAACATTGTGTGGCAATTAAAAAGAAAGACTCCTTGAATGCGTTAGCAGGACATAGTTTAGAATGTATGTCCTTTAGGAAGTTTCAGTTTTTTTTCTGGAACAAATCAATTTAGACCAATTTGTGAGTGGGTGCAATAATTTTCTTGAAGGCAAGGAATTAAAATGGTCAATTCAGCTAAGGGTCAACAATTTCCCTGGCCTTAATGAAAGTGTCAATATGAAATGCCTTCTTAAGTCGAGGTTAATATAACAATAAATATACATAAAGTTTTAATTATTTACTATTTTGTAGGTTCTATATACCTTATTTGTTGGAACATATTTTATAGTAAACATTTTTTATGTTCAGGAGAGATGTTTCTTATTTTTTTTTAATGATCATGTCACTTTTAATAGAAGAGGTCATTGGTTATGTATTTTTTTCTGTACGATTATTGTAATTGGTTCTTTTTGAATGCATTTGGTGGGCTTTTGTATATTTAAATTTAATTGCATAGGCTATTATTTATTCTGATGACATTCCGATTAAATAAAACTTGGGAGAAAAGCGCTGAAATAAATAGTCTTGTTGTCTTTACTGGTTTTGTTTTTGCCCATGCCTTATAGTTTGTTTCAAGCTTCTCCATTTTCCTGGTGGCTTAGTGGCAAAAATTCCAAGGATGTGTCCTCAATTAGTGTTTTTTTACCTTGGTGCAGATTCTTTGTTAATAATTGCCTCAGTCTTTCACATTTCAAAAAAAAAACATGTTCAGTAAATTCTCAACCTCACCAAAATAAGTAAAAATTCTTTCTTTTATCTTTTTATATGGCATATTTGCCTTTACTGGAAGTTTATCTCCACAGAAAGTCTGGACATTCAAAATATCTCACATCTACTTAATCTTGCTTTTACAGCTTTTTCTTTTTCCCAGATGTCTCCATGGAAAGACATAATGTTTATTCTTTATATTTACATACCATTCTTTTTTCCCTATATAACTATATAAATGTTCCATAATAATATTTTCTCTGGATATATTTTCATTTCCGGTCTTAAATATCCCTTCCCTATTTTTATATGTTTAAATTTCTTCCAGCTTTCTTTATACTTTTCTTTCATTATCCTCACTATCAACTTATTTTCTTTTTCCTTTAACCAGATCAACACTTTATATAAATTCAATGATGTTATATGCACAATTGGGATCATTAACCCCAATTCTCCTTCCTGATTTATAACATAAAGATTTTCTCTTTTGACTGGATTTAATCTTGATCTCCATATAAATGAAAACAACACAGACAATAATTTTTCTCATGTTCTACTGGCACTATAAATACTTCTCAAATATGCTATTTTTCCTAATATACCTGAGTTGGATAAATATGCTTTTTTTTTCTAAATATAAGTTTGTACGTTCTTCAGAAAATACAAATATTTGTTATTTTATGGATCATATTCTTCCACTGTATTAACCTCTGTTGTTCATTACCAAATTCTATCCATTCAATTTATATCTCTTCTCTATTAAACTGAATACCTGCTATTTTACCTGGATATCATAATCCTTTACTCTTTTCCTTTTTAATACTTAAACCAATCACCTTTAACTCTTGACTGAGCTTCTTAATAGCTGTTTTCGTCAGTTCTTCATTTTTCATAATTAACACTATATCATCTGCAAAACAAAATACTACTGGAATCTGAATTTCTTCTGATGTACTATATTCAGCTTACATTGATGTTAAATTTATTTTATTAACTACTGCATTCATAATTAATGCAAATAAGATACTACTTGCTGGACATCCCTGCCTTATAACACTTTTTATTTCTATCTCCTCACTTAACCATTAATAGGATCATAGGATGTTACTAGGCTATTGGCCCTGAGGCCATTATAAGCCTAGCCAAGAGTTTAGCCCATGTATAGACAAATCAGCACCCAATACCCCTATCCAGCAGGGACACGGGTAGAATTCCAGGGATGCATTTTCTATTTCTCAACCAGTTATCCAGGTTGTGCTTAAAAAGGGGTAAAGAGGTACTCTGCTTGATGTGGAGAGGGAGTCTATTCCACACATGGAGGAGCCTCTGGGACACAAATCTGTCCTGCCAACAAGTCCTATTGATGTCACAGATCAGGTTGAAGCGGCGTGTGTGGGTTACTCAAGTGGATCTTAACTTGCGGATGTGCAGCAGTCTCATCAAGGTGGGGTCCGAGATTGCCTTGTATGCCACACAGAGGTCACCTCTGAGGAGTCTGTATTAAACAGAGTAGAGGGATTGGGCTTTTAGTCTATCTGTGTATGGAAGATTTTTGAGGCCCTGGATTCTCCTGGTGAGGAACCTCTGTGGTCTCCCCAGCTGCTGCATGTGCTTTGAGAGTTACATGGTGAATGGGGCATTGTATTCAATAATGGGCCTTATAAGGGAAGAATACAAGGATGTTATGACCTCCTTGTCCCTGGATGAGATACCCTTACATATGAGGTGGGCCATGTAGAAAGCTTTCATTACAAAGTAAGCAACATGGTGGTCAAAAGTCAGGTTGCTATTAATCTGAGTGCCCAAATCCCTCAGGACTGACTGTGTGCTTAGGATGTTGTTATTAATGTGATAATTTGTGGGGAACTCACTTTTCCCAAAGGGGATGATGATGCATTTTTTTGTATTCAGCTTGAGGCCATGTTTCTGGCACCAGTCATTTGTTTGGGTGAGACCCTCTTGGAGGATGTCCATGTCACTAGGGGAATTGATGACAGTACCCAGCCTGCAGTCATCTGTGTATTTGGTCAGCCATAGCCCACAGGTTTTGGCTTGCACCTCAGAAAAGTATATCCCAAATAACAGAGGTCCCAAGACCAAACTCTGGGGTACACCACTCGATACAGGTTTACTGCTTGAGGTGGCTTCCCCTATTTTGACCAGGTGGGTTCTATCAGAGAGCCAGTTAGCTACCCATCTGGTAATATACAGACTGATGCCTAGATGAGAGAGTTTATCTATTATGCCCAAGTGGGGAATAGTGTTGAAGGCTCCTGCCAGGTCAAGGTAGGCAGTGTGCACTGTCTTCCCCTCATCCATGGTTTTGGTGACTGTCTCAAAAAAGTCGACCAAATTTAACAGACATGACCTCCCCTTGATGAAGCCAAACTGTGTGGGATCTAGTTTGGAGGTTGCCAATGTCCTTGTTAATGAGGTCCATGATAATCCATTTCATGGCCTTGCACATCAGGCTATTTATGTTGATGTGTCTATAATTTCCCAGATTAGTGGACACTCCACCTTTGTGTAAAGGGATGACAGTAGCTGCCCTCCACTCATCTGGGACAAAGCCAGTACTCAGGCTTTGGTTGAATAGGGCACCCAATGGTGCTGCAAGTTCCTGCCTGAGTTAATGTAGGATGCAGCCTGGGATGTTATCGGGTACCATGGTGGCTAAATGTTTTACCTTTGAGAGAGCAGTGATGACCTGATCCCTAGATATAAGTAACTAATCTCGCTTTATTCTTTTTATACACTGAGACAAAAATATTATTTTCTTACTTAGATTATATTCTTTTAAAACTTCCCATAACACTTCATGTTGTATCTTATCAAAAGCTTTACTCAGATCCACTGTCAAAATCTTAAGCTCTGAATTTCTGTTTATCACCTCATCTATCACTTCCCTTATTATCATCAAACATTTCTGGCCCCCTTTTCCTTTTATTCAAAATATTGTTTCATTCAACAACATATTTACCTTTCCATTCTCTTCTCTACTACTTTCATAAATATCTTGTAATCCACATTCTTCAATACTATCAGTCTCCAAATTTTATATCAGTTTTCTCTCCATTTTTCCATATAAATTTCATTGCACCCATACATCTCGTTTCATCTTCAACCCCTTTCTCTAACCATTCATTTAATACATCTAAAATATTCTTTTTGCCAGTCTTGCATATCTTTATACATTAAATATACAACTCCATCCAATATTATAATTGATTCCAGATTCACTGTCTTCAAAACATGTTCTGTTTCTTACGTTGCTATCTTTTTTCTGTTACCGCATTATCTTCTTCAGTTAATTTCTTTAATTGCTATTTATATTCTTCTATGGTTTCATATTCAGAAAATGTTTTTGTAATATGTTCTTTATTACATACATTATTTTTTCTGTCTTAACTATATTTCCCTTCTCATTTCTTAATTCTCTTATTACTCTTCTATTTTCTTTTACCAATTTGCTTAAGAAAGGTGCCACTTCCTCTTTCTTTTCTTGTAAAAAATATCTTTGTTTAAATAACTTTTTTAATTGTTTTTCTTGATTTATTTCATATTTTTTTTTCTTTTTCCACAAATCTTTCTTTTTTTACTTATTATATCATTAAATGTTTGGTAATGTATTTGTATTCTATCTTTCTTGTGTTCTTTTAACCTTTTGTCATTCTAAAACCTCTTTTTTATATTTTTCTTTTAAACCTATCCACCAACTTGTCCAGTCTTTATAAAACATTATCATATCTACATGATCTAACCATAATTGTATAATCATTTTTCTCACTTGTCCATTTAATTCTGTTTCATTTACTCTTTTAATGGCTTTACCTATGTTTAAGTATAATTCTTTTTCTTGCATCTCTATCCAAATCCCTACATGATCTGAAAATCCTGTTATTTTTATCCCATTGTGTAACATTTCCAAACTCTCAGAAACCATGAAATAATCAATTTCTGTTCTAATGTTACCCCTTTCATATGTCCAGTGTTTATTCTTCCATATGTACAACTTTCCACTGTTAAGATCTCCAAAATTACCTTAACATCTGTCCCTTCTTTTCTTCTTTAAGTCACAATTAAAATCTCCTACCAATATTATTTGCATATTAACACTAACATAATTAAGAATCTTCCTAAACATTATCTCCCTTTGCTTCTGTAAAACATACACATATATTACAACCATTCTAAATACTTGAGTCTTCCATCTTACATTCAATACTATCATTCTCCCTAATATCAATAAAGTGGATAAAAACGATGTTTCCGGTCTCCAAAGTGTCCTTCAGCAAAATGTAAACCAAGAAATTCAGGATAAAAACCTCTGGACACACCACGAGAAGTTCAAGTTCTTTTATTGAATAAAACGGTATAAAAGATAAGCGCTTTCACGTGCTGGATGCGCACGCTTCATCAGATCTCAATTATGTCACGAAAATGCTTACATTTTTAAAATAATCATCAGCCTATAACAGAGCTTTCTCAATTAAAAATGTAATTACCAATTTGAAATAAAAGAAACATGATGCTTCGCTAGTAACATTGCACAGTGCTTTAAAACAGTACATCTTTTTGCTAACCAATTCTTATCAATAAAGTATAATCCAAAATTTCTATAAATTCTTTACTTAAAATGAACATACCTGAACACTTTTCTTCATATATTCCATATAACTTTACCCTCTAATAATTCACTTGTGTTCTCTCTCTTTCCATTAAAATTCTAATATTTAATAATAATAATATCCATACCAACTGACCCAGACAATTCTAACACATCTAACTTCCTTTTTACATTCTTTGTACTATTCACATTTATAGCTAAGATTTTCACTATATGAAGAAAATTATTTATTCATTATCCTCATCCCTTTCTTTTTTTATTCTCTTCCAAACATATATTGTTAAACTTACATTTTCTATCCTTAACTCTTTTCCCAATGGAGTTTCTTTTACTTTTAATCATCACCCAGTTAGCATCCCCCTCTAGAATTACTTATTTCATCCTCCTTTTTCTTCCCCTTCCATTTTGTATCCCTCATTCATTCTTAACTCTTTTACCTCTACCATTATGCCTTATTTTTTCTTTTCCATTTGTTGCCTTTCTATGTTATAATCTAAAGCACTTTCTTCCACATGGTCTTCTTTCCCTTTCCCAGTGTCCTTCCCATTTACATTGCAATCCATCCATGAATTCTCCGTTTGTTCACATTGTATACATTTTTGTTCACATATTTATGCTTCATGACCGGTTTACCACAAATAAAGCACTGTCTTTTATCACAACTGCTAATCAAATGGTAATTTTTACCTCAAAAATGTCTTTGATAGTTCCCAATATTTCAAAACCCTCTATTTCCCCTCCACATTAATTATAGTGGGTACATATATTACGGTTTCATTTTGCATTTGTAAAACAAATCTACTTTCCTATCCCACAGTCCATAAACCTCTGTTGCCATAAACCTTTGTAATGTCTATGACATCTTTGCACACAGTCTTTAAATACTCTCCTAAAGTCTCTTTTTTACTTCATTGTGAAACTGTTTATATATATTTTATTTTCTGCCTCTCTATTAAATGCCTGTACAACATATATAAATTCCAAGGA
Source organism: Protopterus annectens (assembly GCF_019279795.1). NCBI lineage: Eukaryota > Metazoa > Chordata > Ceratodontiformes > Protopteridae > Protopterus > Protopterus annectens. The sequence continues at coordinate 305,078,407 of NC_056746.1, read as the reverse complement.
TCCGTTTTTTATCTCATGTTGTTCTAGAAATTTTTTCTATATATTGTCCTGATTCAAAAAAAATGTCACAAAACAAGTCTTTATTAATGTGAATAAATGCTCTCTGAAAGATACCCAATGGTGCAATAACATTGTCTCATATTTTGGGTCTACTTTAAAACACTGACATTTCATAACATTTAAATTCAAAACACTGAGACCATAACATCGAAATCTGAAAACACTGAAAACTCAAAACAACGAAAACTCAGAGCACTGAAAGTGTGCATCATAACACTGAAAACTACAACGCACATGTAAATAACATCCCCTCGACCTATAACACCACCAAACACACTTTTTACTATGTTTCTGCAAGCCCCCCTGCACCACCATGTGGGGGGCTCTGCACTCCACACCCCCCATAAATTAAATTTACCAACTCTAAGATCGCACTACAGTGGAAAAAAGTTAATTTTCTAACCTCACTGTATGATGATCACCATACAGAATGTAAACATAATGTCTAAATCACTTACCTGTATGGCCTAAAAACACATACAGATTGGCAAAATAAACACTTTTTCCCCTACTCACTTCTCCCAGCACTTTTCAGAACAACTACCTTAACTTCAATGGAAGCAACACATTCATATGTTAACATTCTGTATGGTGATCATGTTACAGTGGGGTTAGGAAATTAACTTTTTTCCACTGTAGTACAATATAGGAGTTAGTATATTTAATTTACAGGGGAGCACATGGGGGGGTGCAGGGGAGCTTGGCCCCCTGCAGAAATGTAGTAAAAAGTGTGTTTGTTAGTTATGTTATGTACATGTTCATTGTAGTTTTCAATCTTATGAAGCAAAGTTTCCTGTTCTGAGGTCTCATTATTTTGGGTTTTCAATATTCTTCTTCTTTCGGCTGCCCCCATCAGGGGTTGCCACAGCAGATCAGCTGTTTCCATTTCTTCCTGTCCTCTGCATCTTGCTGTGTCACACCAACCACCTGCATGTCCTCTCTCTCCAAATCCATAAACCTTATCTTAGGCCTTCCTCTTTTCCTGTTACCTGGCAGCTTCATCCTTAGCATCTTTTTCCCAATATACTCTGCATCCCTCCTCAGCACATGTCCAAACCAATGTAATCTTGCCTCTCTGGCTTTGTCTCCAAACCTTCCAACTTGGGCTGACCCTCTAATATACTTATTCCTAATCCTGTCCATCCTCGTCACACCCAGTGCAAATCTTAACATCTTCAACTCTGCCACATCAAGCTCTGACTTCTGCCTTTTTGTCAGTGCCACTGTCTCCAACCCATATAACATAGCTGGTCTCACTACCCTCCTGTAGACCTTCCCTTTCACTCTTACTGGTACTCGCCTGTCACAAATCACTCCTGACACTCTTCTCCACCCACTCCATCCTGTCTGTACTCTCTTCTTCACCTCTCTTCCACACTCATTTTGGGTTTTCAATGTTTTGCGTTTTCGATGTTATGGTCTCAGTGTTTTGAATTTCAATGTTATGAAATTTCAGTGTTTTAAAGTAGACCCCATATTTCATACCTATCAAATTCCTTTTCCTTCTTACTGCTTATTCTTATAGATGCTTCCTTTTCACTTTGGTTTTCTTCACTTCTCTTTTCTCTCCCTCTCTTATGGTTTGCACATATGACTTTTTCCTTTCTCTTCTTATTTCTTCTACTTCTTGTATCCTTTCCATTATTTCACCCCACAACACTGCCTTCTCATTTTCCGGTTTGCTCTGCTCGATTAAGTCTTTCAAGTAACATCCAGCAACCCTCCTGACTGGTAGGTTGTAACAATGCATTCCACTTGTGATTCCACCTCACCCTTTGTATTTGCAATACAACTCCACATTCCCATCCCCCAGTCCATAAACCTCTGTTATCATAAATCTTTGTAATGTACATTACTTCTCTACATACAGTCTTTAAATAGTCCCAAAGTGTCTCTTTCAACTTCTGTACAAAACTGTATATATATATATATATATATATTTTTTTTCTCTTTTTGCTTCTCTATTAGATGCTTGTACCACATATAAGTTTCAAGGGTTTTCATTCCTTTTTCTTTTCATATTGCTCTAAAAATGTTTTCATATACTGTGCTTCTTTGAAAAAAAAATGTCACAAAAAGACTCTTTATTATACAACTAAATGCTCTTACCTCTCTGGGTTCAATACCCAGTGGTGAAATGATATGTCCCATATTTCATACTTTTTCTGTCTTACTACTTATCCTTAGGTGATGTTTTCTTCTCAGTTCCACTTCTTTTCCTCATTTATTTCACCTTCTGTTACAGTTTGTGCATATGATTTATTTTTTTCTGTCCTTATTACTAGTACTTCCTTCTCTTGTATTCTATCCATTATTTCACTCTACAATATTGCCTTTTCACTTACAGGTTCACTCTGGCTCAATTAATTATTTTAAATATACATCCTGCAACCCCCCCCCCCCGACTGGAGGGTTGTATTAAAATAATTCTTCTGAATCCATAATGCTTGTTTCAGCTGCTTCTTCTTGTCTTTTTAAAGGCTGTTCTGCTTTTTTTCATTCCCCTGTTTGTTCTCCATATTCCACTTAACATCCGATTCATCTTTTGTGAGATTTGACTTCTCTGCTGCTCGACTAACAGCTATACTCATTTCCAACACCTTTGAAACCTTACTTTGTCCTCCATATTCAATTGTTGGCTTCTTGCTTCTACAAGCCACTTACAAACCCTGACTAGAAGACAGGAAGTGTAGCATTGAAATGCGTCACCTACACCAAAGAATGGGGGAAGTTCCCAGATGTCCTGGTCAAATTTCCCCCTAGTCAGTATGAATACCATCTCAGGTATCCCCTGAAAGGAAGTCATTGGTCTAGTGAGACTAAGCTTGTGAACAAAATGTATAAATATATTATGGTGCCACTATCTCTTGATTATTTCATCATATCCTTGTATTCTGACCATTTTAAGGTATCAGAATCATTAAGTGGGGTATAGTTACTGTATTTCAAAGGACCCGCCTGTAAAGTGATCGTGTAGGTTTTTTTCCAAAATCCAATTCAAATCTCTTTCATGTAAGTCATGCTAGACATAAGGAAGTATTTTTTAACTTCCATGTAAGCTTCTGAAGTGTATTTTCATTTTCATTTTTTTTCTTGAATTAGTCTGATTTGTATTTTCAGAGCATCTCTTGCAACATTAAAGGTACTTGTAAATGCTCACAAAATAAACTAGCTGAAATGCATGTTTTAAGACTTCCATTTTTCAGTACAAGTACTGACAGAACTTTTCCCACATTCTTCCTGAGGTATCAGAACTATCATTATAATCCAGTAGCTATTAATGAATCACTCTTGCTTCTACTTCAAAAAAAAAATGAACAGACTTTTAAACTAGTTTGCAGTTCACCGATGTCTGCAGTGGGAAGATGTATGTTTTATCTTGAATGCTGGCAAAATGTACTGTATTTCTTTGAACTATTTTCATTACAATGCAGCACTAAATAAATTAAGTCTGACATTCTGTTCTTGAATTTGGGTTTATAATATATGTATTTTTTTTTCTTTTTACTCAGGCACAAATGTTTTTCTGCAAGACATTTCCAAACTCTCTTGTACTGGTAGATACACCCTTGACTACATATGTTATAGCATATCATCAATTCATCCAAATCATAATCCTTGTGCATGACAAATTAGTATTTTTTCTGTGTCATGAACATTGCCAAGATTTGTAACATTGTGGCATTCACTATTTTTTCATAGTGAAATGGTCTTTCATTTTAACAGTGAATTATGTGTAAACTGTTACCATGTATCATGCATTTGGCACTTTATTAGTATGGTATTTTTTCATACATGTCCTATCTGCCCCAGAAGGTACCTACTGTGCCCCTACTATACCCCAGCAAGAAAAGGAACCTGCAGATGTCACAGTCCTGCAGCAGAAGTCATCTTCAGAAACATGTTAACATGATATAATTAAATCAAACTTTCCTTAAAATTTAATGTTTTATAAACAATACCCATAAACATAAGCTGGGGCGGCCACGGTGGTGCAGCGGTTAGCATTGCCGCCTCACAGCAAGAGGTTCTCTGGTTTGATTCTCGGCTGGGGTGCCTTCTGTGCGGAGTCTGCATGTCCTCCCTGTGGTCGTGTGGGTTTCCTCCGAGTGCTCCGGTTTCCTCCCACATTCCCAAGACAAGCTGTAGGTGGATTGGACTCTCTAAATTGGACCTAGGTGTGAGTGCGTGTGTGTGCCTTCTGTGGAAGGTTGGGCACCAGGCTGGCAACTCGACACTGTAAAACTCCACTGCCAATCATGAGCAGATAGGTGATCTGCTATGGCGACCCCTAACCAGGAAAAGCCAAAAGAAGAAGAAGACCCATAAACATAAGCTGAAAGTCCAGTAACCATTCAATTAAGTTCCCAAATAAGTGGCAGCCATTAATGAAGCAACCAAAGTCTAGGCAGACTAACAGTGTGTGCTGAAATGGCAGGAAAAAACATAGTGAGTACAGGAATCACCACATGTAGTTAAAGGTCATGCATGTAACAAGGGGAGGTGATGCTGTTGAGAGGCCTATAAGTATAAGCACACCTCGTGTCTGCAGCAGGAATGAGTGAGTCTGTGCCTAACATGAGTGTAGTGGACGTCAAGATAAATGTACAATACTTTTGAAACTCACTGAAGTCACAGCACTTATGTGATTAAACATATATGACTACCAGTCTCAGCATTTTAAATATCTTTTTTTCAGATACCCTTTGTGCTGCATTCTATCATTATGAAAGTCTCCATATCAGTATAACAAAATGCTAACAGAAAAGTAAGCACTGAAAATATTAAGGATGTCAAGATTAGAATTTTGCAGATAAGCAAATAACTCCAAGATTAAAAACTAGATTAAGAAAAACAATCCAGATCTGATTCTGTTTCTCTCTCTCTCTCTCTCTCTCTCTCTCTCTCTCTCTGGCACTGAGAAGAGAATGAAGCGAAAGCTGCCAGCAAATAAGCCTCTGAACAGAAGGCTGAAAGGCCTGCCTGATGTCTCCACTACCTTTGACCCCTTTGCCCATTAATTTCTTCAGGGTCAAGAGACAGACAACCCTAGAAGAGAGTCCTACTACCCATATGTTCCTACCTGGGGTGTGTAATTTGTTTCCCCATGGGGAGATTTGAGTAGACAAATGCTTTACTCAATATTAAGTGCTTTTGTTCAGTGGTAAAATGCATTAGAAATAAGGACTACAACATCACATAAATGAATACTGTGAAAAAGCACATGTCCTGAAACAACCAATAACCTTGTTGTAAGCATTTTCAGACAGTAATGACCTTGAATAGCATTTAACATGTGCACATGCATTCATTACTGGTTGTTTGATTGCATTTTAAAAAGCTGACATTTTAATTTTTTGATCTCCAGTAAATTAAGTCACCAGCCTACCTTCATCAATAAGTTCCACTCAGTGCTCCCCATTGTAGGTTTGCCTCTACATGCCAATTTCCCCAGTGAATGTGCTTCTACACATGAGGTGTGTGCTTATCAGTTCTGTGCTCTTTGAATGTTACAACTAGTGCTCCCTCTAGGAGTCATCTAAGTGGAAATCCACAGCAACGCCCCAGGATGGAGGAATTGGCAGTAGCTGCTCTCTCTCACCATCCACGCCCCGGCTCTTACAGCACCTGTGCTGCCAGTCAAACATGAGTAACCTGGCCACAGTCAGGGCTTCATCCTTCTAGACCACACAGATGAGACTCTGAAATTCAGATTTTTAAGTCATAAATCAGAAAAAATATTTTCAATATGATTTTTTTGTTGTTTAAAATTTTAAAAGACAATTTTTATAAAGACTATGAGCCAAAACACAGCCATACATTAAAAAGATTTTCCCACATTTCCATGGGATGAAGGTAAATAGAAAAGAGGAATTTAACTTACCATAACAGTAGATGCTTTAGTTTCTCACAGCTGCAGTAACCTTTTGGCTACATGGGTTGTATGCAGTCCTGTATACAACCGATCAGATTCACAAAGCTCTGGCTTCCTCTAACACATTCTTGCCCAAAAGCAGACAGAAAGAGCATACTCATCCTCAACCTCTAAAGATATAACAGTTATCCAAAATTTTATAGGTCCCTTAAAGTCATCCTGGTTTGTTGGACTGTCCTAATTTTTGTAGGGGGATTCCTGGATTCTTTTTGAACCTCCCTAGCCATTTATTCTTAAACGTATGTTAACCTTCATTTTGTTGAAACTGTTTTGTTTTGTTTTTTTTTTGTTTTGTTTTTTAATTTATTTATTTATTTATTTTTTTGCCAATTGGATGAGTGGTTAGAGAATCCCTTAGAAAAGTTGGAGAATGAGGGCTGAAAATTCTTAGAGATCCCCTGTATCAATTTATTCCTTTCAACATACTTTTTGATACCCTCTGCAGCAGAGAGACGAAAAACTAAATCTCTATCCAAAGGAGAATTTAACATCTCATTTTTACATCCTTTGGGAGGTTCTAAGAACACAGCCAGGCAAACCTCCTCAAAACAGTACCAGTGGCCATAGCCCTAGAAGAATTATCAACCGTGTCATTCACACACTGTAAATGAGTTATGATTTGTACAATGTACAAAACTAAATTAATTAAAACAGATTTTTCCTCGGAAGAAAAAACTGCAGACAGAACATTCCTCATACTTTCATAATTAGTCAGAATAAACTTTAACATATTAGACTGACAATTCAAAATTCTGAAAATCAAAGCTGCATAAGCATACTCTTTTTCCCACACTTATGAATAATCATCCAATCCTTGTCAGAAAGAGTAGGCTTGGAATTAACCAAATGTTTAGCATGATTAACTAAAGCTATAGCTGTTGGATTAGGTTTGGGAAGAGTGTACAAAAACTTAAAAGACTGAGGAACTCTATTCATCATATCTGCCTTTTTAGGGACAGCAGGCTAGCTATCAGGAAAATTGCAGGCAGTGACCCACACACACATCCTCCAGAGCTGACAGAAGTGGGATAATAGGTGAAGGTTCTAGAAATTCCTTCTGTAACAGCTCATAGTATTTTTTGAGGGACTGAGAAACCTCAGTGTTCTCCCACTGAAAAAAAGTGTACTGTTACATTCTGAAAATAGTCTCAGAGAATGAGAAACCCCACAGGGATAATAATAAATTGAGCTCTCCTCTGAGTCTGAATCAGAAAACTCAGGAGAAAGCCCTGAACCTGTCCCTTCATCTTCCTGTCTTGGTTCAGAATCTTGAATCACTTCAAGAAAATAGGTGTCCCTCTTCAAATAAAACACTTTAAAAACACCCAAAGGGTGTATGCAAACTCAGAAAAGAAAAAAAGTAAAAACGACCACCACCGAAAGTACAAGCAACACAGTATTTATTAAAACTAAGCGCTTTCACCCAACTTTGCACTGGGCTTGATCAGAGTACTCTTATTTTTAAGATGAAGCCCAGTGCAAAGTTGGCTGAAAGCGCTTAGTTTTAATAACTACTGTCTTGCTTGTACTTTCGGCAGTGGTCATATTTTTTTATTTTTTAGGTATCCCTCTTCCTTTTACCAGAAACCACCTTATAAGAAGAATCAATAGCCTGAATTAACACTGAGCCATACCCAGTAAATTACTCCTATCTAAGGAGATAGGAGGAGGAGTAAACACGTTTAGTTTTCTGTTCCTTTTTGACAGGAAAATGGGTCCAATAGTGTTATTATTAGCAGCAGCAGGTCACTCAGAGATGGGAAAAACATTCTAACCAAACAGGGAAGTCTTCCCTGTTCCCTCTCCCAGGACCAATTTAAGTGGCTCTCCCTTGCCCAGTGAGGTGACTTCAACAACCACAGAGGATGTGGCTAACCCCTGGTCCATTGTTGCTGTAGGTGCTAAACCAGATGGATCCAGGATAAAAGATGAGTGGTCTGAGGAACAAACTATGGCCACAGAAGTTACCCACTTGTAGCTGAGCCAAATTACTTGCCTGCTGTGGTGGCAATGAGTGTCTGCTTAACTTTTTCTTTTTGTGGCTGGAATAAGGATCAATCAAATAATTGGTAGTTTGTTCCATGTTCAAGATGAAAATAGTGTCTCTTTCCCCAGGAAAAACAAGCAGCTAAAGCCAGTAAAAATTTAGTCTTAAAAAAGTTACCTTTTTCACACAAGAGCACAGTAAACAGCATTTTAAAACACCTTGCCAGCCCCAAAAATTAAAATAATCACAATTTCTCTACAGGAAAAAAAATGTTTTTCAATTACTTTAACCAACATTTAAACTGGCAGCCTTATGACAATCTGTTAAGATACAAACTCATGCCTTAAAAATAACTTTCCTAAACAGGAAAGTATAACAGGACAACAATTTTCTTAATATGGAAATGTTTTCTTCAAAGGGAACTTATCTGTCCAGCAAAGGAACAACACAAGCTGACCACCAATCCTCAAAAGCCCACGGAGGACTACTCTCTTCAACTGTAGGAAAGTTCTGAAGGACTTGGCACCCAAACCTGTCTTTTTAGTCAGCTCAGCTCGAGCTGACTGATGGCTTGGGCATGTGGAAGGTACCCTGAATCTTTGGAAGCTGACCAGCTGTTATATCCTTGGTAGAAAATAACCCATATACCTAAGGCTATTGCAGATGTGAGCAATATGATGAACATCAATGGCTGGCCATGACAGTTTCGCTCACCAATGACTGAGGCACCATCTGAGACCATGGTGGTGGCCAAGGCCCTTTATTGCATTGTTTCTTCTTTTTAGTTACAGCTGGAGAAGAGACAGCAGGCCCAGAGTAAGTATCCATGCTGTAGTCAAGGAAAAGGTCTAAATGCTGGGAAGCACTACTTGAACAAGACAGTTGGAAAGTAAGCTGTCAAGGAAGTGTTCACAAGCAGCACAAACACACACACACACACACACACACACACACACACACACACACACACACACACACACTTGCACTGCATTACACAATCATCTTTAGTGTAAACGTATCAATAAGACATAAAAAAATCATGTCAGAATTACAGCAACACCACAGAATGCACCCTTGGCAAAAGGAATAACAAGTAAGTTATCAAAAAGTGTACAGAAGCACTAACAATATTAGTAACATTTTCTGGCTATTTAAAATGCTTCCTGATCTTTAATTGCTCACTAAAATATTAAAAGTTAATTTAAAAAGTACACTTTTTTCCACAAAAATAGCTCCCAATCAACCAAATCCTTAAATTCAAGTAGCAATCCCTGTTAGAAAACGTCTGACATTTTTGAAAAAAATACTGTATTTCTTATAAGGGAAATGCTGCTTTTAGTCACCAAATAAAAAAAATAAAATTTTCTTTAAAGAGCATCAATTTATATGTGGAAGGATTCCCCTGTGGTGACTGCCAGAAATAAAGCTTCAAGGCCAATTTCTGCACCTGTGAAATCTTAGAATTGCCTCCTCTTGAGGTGATAAGAAAGTACTGAAGATTTCTTCACTCTGACTGCTGATTTCACTCCAAAGTGTAGACTAATCAGCAGTCAGAGTGTTAGGTGTGGGTGGCAGTCAAAGCTCTGTGAAGCTTAGTGGTTGCTATTTCCAGGCCAGGATACAACCCATATAGCTACTGCAGCAATGAGAATACTGAACTTCTCTTCTTATGGTAACATACCATAATATGCCTCTGGGCTTTCTTTCATTCACAGTCTAAGCAGATCTGGTTGTATCTTATTACTTAACACCTACATTCTCCTGTTCTTTCAGAGCATGCTTTCATCATGTGGCTTTTTCTTTATCTCCTTCATGTGTCCTGCTTTTAATTACAAGTTAAAAAGTAGCACAATGAAATATCAATCTGATATTGTTAATCCTCATTCATTCCTTACTCATGGGTATTGGTTCCGAACTTGGAACCAAGCCGGCCATTTTCCAAGTTTGTGTCAGCTTAAAACTCTCGAGCTAAACTCTTACCCACAGTTCCCTTCTCCCTGTTACCTCAGATTTCATTTGCCGCATTGCCATCCGGTTGTGTCAAGCAAATGCTCTTGAGCTAAGTACAGTCAATTGTTGTTTAATTGCTTTACAAATTACTTTTCTGTCAGAAAAGTTGATATTTTATTGTCTCTTGCCCTATCACATCTAGAGTTCATAATTTCCTCAGGTTTTTTCTGTCCTTTACTTCCCCTTTTTACCGCGAGGTAATTTTCTGCTTACCATCGTTGGTAATCCTTTTTCCTTTCTCTTTCATACCTTCGGGTACTCTCTTGTACCATTGTTGGTACTTTTCTTTTTGTTAATATGGCAGATAAAAAAGGTAGTCTGGGGTTTAAGCGGTGTTTTGATTGTAGACACAAACTGCCTACTTCTGATGCACACTCTTCATGTGTTTATTGTTTGGGAGCTTTCCATTTATCTGTTGAACCACCTTGTTCTATTTGTGAGAACTTTTCTAAACAGAACTTTGTTAGAAAGGAAAAACAAGCTGATGCTGAAGGGACTTCTAAAATCTCCCTTTTCAGAGGCTATTTCTGGGTCAGAGGTCTCAACCCTTACTAAAGCCCATAAGAAAATGGATGTTTCTTCTAAGGCTAAATCCTTGCCTTCATCCCTGGCTGGGGACTCTCACCAACCAAACCCTAAAAAGGCTAAAATTTCGGCTCCGGAGCTCTCTCAGTCAGTCCCAGTGCTTTCGGTGCCCAGACCTTCGGCAACGAGGCCTTTGGCTCCATTAGTGATTTTGGCTCCGTCCTCTCCTGCAGCCTTCTACATATCGGCACTGAGGGGCTCCTCAGTTAAGACCATTACCACTGTATCAGCACCGACCATTCAGTTGGAGCAGACCTTGACCGTGTCGGCTCCGAGATCTTCCTCAGAACCAAGGCCTTTATTGTTGACTCCCGTTTTGTCGGTTCCAGCTTCGGCACCAACAACCACTTCGGCACCGATCCCCATGTTGGTGCAGACTATGACATCGGCACCGATGACTTCTTTGGTGCAGACTACAGTAGTTCAGTCTTTCTCTGCACCGTTGTCCTTGGTGCAGTCAGATGAGATGGGCACCGAGTCTGCCTCTTTTGTGGACAGGCCAGTTTCTCCCTCAGTCTCTGTGAGGTCCACTAGAAGTCTTTCAAAACATGATGTTTTTCATCTTGTGGATCAGGCATTCTTAGCCAGAGGTATTCCACCCCCCCAGGAACTATCCTTCCTTAGGAGGTGATCACCCATCTCCAAAGACATCTTCTTATTCTCCTCCTTCATTGCCTTTGAAGTCCATGGATATAGTACAGTCCTCCCCTTCTGTGGTTCCCTTTATGGATCTCACTAAGGAACCACAGTTGCCTTCATGGCAGGAAAGTTTTGCTATGGTCCAGGATATCAGCTGTGACATGCATAGCTTGCTGCTCCACAGCCATCCAGGGACTCCGAGTCGGCAGTCTGAGCCACTTAGGGGAGGAGTGCCCCCTGTCCTAGACATACACTCCTCTCCGGGTGGACCAGCCTTCCAACTGATAGAGAAGGCTTTCACTGCTGCTGGCGATATCGGACTGTCTATACCTCCACCCTCCTCTGGTACACTGGTTTCACAAGTCGCACCTAGCTGGCACTGAGTGCAAAGGCCTCAGGACATATTCCCTCAGGAATCCCCTTTTCCATTGTCTTCTCCAGCTTCTCCCACTGAGGAGGTCCATCAGAAAAGTTTGTGTAAGAGGAAGCACATGGACTCCACAGAGGAGTCCCTCACCGAAGACGCAGATTTCGATGAGGGGGAAGGATCCCCTCGGTCACCCTCTGAGGTATCCTTTGGCAATATCCTTGAAATTCTGAAACAGAGAGGTGACTGGCAGCCCTCTAATCTGACCCCTGAGGAATCTGTGTTCCTGCAGGCCTTTTGCGCCCGGCCCCCTACCTCCTGGGTTACTCCACCTGCCAACGAGCTTGTCAAGTTTGTTGTGTAGCGTGCTTGGAAGGCCCCTGATACTGTTGAAGCTATTCCCCAGAGGCCAGATAAGATCTTGTCCCCTCCTGCTTCAGATCTCTATTGGTCCAAATGTCTTCCTGTAGATGCTTTGGTGGTGGCAGCCGCAACAATAAAGGATCTGGCAGAAGAAGAAAGCCAGACTGTCTATCCACCTAACAGAGAGTCCCGAGCCCTGGACAGAATAGGGAAGCACACCTTTGCTTCAGCGACCTTTGCTATCAGGACCCTGAATTATATGGCACATTTTACCAGGCTTCAAAGGGATCTGGTTTCTGAGCTCTCTGAAACCTTGTCTGGTGCAGTGTCTGATGAGGTCCATGACAAAGTGGCCTCTCAGCTGGCCACCATTGAATCAATATCTAACTCCTCTATGTGATTGATATCTCATACATCAGAAAGAGCAGCTAGAGTGGCGGGTTCAGCTGCGGTCTTGAGATGACATCCCTGGATGCGCTTGTGCAACTTCGCAGAACCTTTTAAGTCTTCCTTTCTTAATGCCCCCATTGAGCCCTCCTCATTGTTTGGGCCCAAAGTTAAACGCACACTGGCCAGATGTGAACAAGATGGTAAGACCCTTTCTGCCGTAGGTGTCCATTATTCTTCCCCTCAACGTGCTTTCTCCTGAAACCAAAAGAGTGGGAAGATATGGTTCAAGAAATCTCAGGGTCCTTTCCGTGACACACAGGCCGAGTTCTCCCCCAGAGGCAGAGGGGGAAACTCACAGGGAAGGCGCTCCTTTCAGGGCAGAGGGGGACCGCGTAACCAGGGTTCCAGGGATTCTTTCCCTGGTCAATCCTGCCAGCGCTCCTGAAGAACAGCCCAACTCCTTTCCTCTGGAGGTGGTTGGGGGACATTTCTCCTTGTACCCTTCTGCCTGGCTAACCATCACCTCTGATTCTTGGGTACAAAGGATCATAACCAGAGGTTATCATATCTCCTTCGATCTTTGTCCTGTCCCTTCAAAAAATCTTCCCGACATTCCACCCAGTCAAAGGGAAGAAGCAGCACTAGAGATAGAAAAGCTGCTAAGAAAGAGAGTCATCCAAATAGTCCCTCCAGATCAAATAGGATCCGGATTCTACTCAAGACTATTTTTGGTGCCAAAGAAAACTGGGGACTGGAGACCAATTTTGGATCTCAGTGTATTGAACAAGTTTGTGAGAGTACAAAAATTCCGGATGGTCACAATACAGTCTATCCTCCTGCTTTTGGAAAAAGACAATTGGATGTGCTCTATAGATCTTCAAGATGCGTACTACCACATAAAGGTGGACAGGCCATCAAGAAGATTTCTGCGCTTCCGTACAGGAGTCAGTCAGTACCAGTTCAGAGTACTGCCCTTCAGACTCTCTACAGCCCCCAGAATCTTCACAAAGTGCATGGCAGTTGTCACAACTCACTTGTGACTTCAACGATTCCAGGTGTTTCCATACCTAGATGACTGGCTCATTTCCGCCCCCACCAGACATCTACTAGAAAAAGCCCTGGCATACTCTCTCCTCGCTGCTCAAAGGCTAGGCATAACCATAAACTGGCAGAAATCCAATCTCACCCCATCTCAGTCAACAGAATTCATAGGGGTTATCTTGGACACAAAAAAATGCAGAGCTGCTATTCCACAGCACAGAATTTTAAAGATAAAGCAACAACTAATTCCAATCCTTTCAAAGGAAAAATCCACGTCTCACTCAGTTCTTCAGCTGTTGGGTTCCATGGCAGCCTCCATCACCATTGTTCCCCTGGCCAGGTTTCACATGAGGCTTCTACAATGTCTACTGCTCACCCAATGGTATCCTTTTCAGCATCCTCTTTTAGCCATGATTCGAGTAACCCACAGGTGCAAACAGGATTTAAACTGGTGGATGGCACACAATTTCTCACAATGGTCTCGCCCCTTTTCCCCCCAGCAACCCAAGGCCACAGTGACCATGGATGCCTCCCTGATGGGGGGGCTATGTCAGGGACAGACAGTCCAAGGCACTTGGTCACAACTGGAGGCCCATCTGCATATAAATGTTCTAGAGCTGAGGGTGGTGCTTCTGGAATTGCAAGCATTCCATCCCCTGCTGCCATCTGGGACAATTGTGATTCAGTCAGACAACATGGCGGTGGTCTGGTACATCAACAAGCAAGGTGGAACCAAATCTTACCCCCTTTGTCGAGAGGCCATGAGGATATGGCAATGGGCGATGGCTACCAACCATTTTCTTCTAGCAACGAACATTCCTGGGAGTTCCAATGTGATAGCAGACAGACTCAGCAGGTGCATTTTTCAATCTCATGAGTGGTCCCTGAATCCCTTGATAGCGGCGGAGATCTTCCACTGCTGGGGCTGTCTTTGCTGCGACCTCTTTGCATCCCCAACCAACTACAAATGCAGCAACTACTTCGCCCTGATTCCCCCTCCGGGACAGTCACCCAGGGACGCTCTAGTCCACGATTGGCCCTCGGGTCTTCTCTACGCATTTCCGCCCTTTCCTCTCATTCCTCAGTTTCTGAAGAAAGCCCGGTGGTTGAAGAGCAAGGTAATCCTCATAGCACCATATTGGCCACGACAGATTTGGTTCCCATTCCTTTGGCCTCACCTACTAGATCGACCATGGATTCTCCATCCAATCCCAGAGCTGATCTCATACCCACAGAACCTGATTCATCCCAACCTGAACAGCCTGAAGCTAACGGCTTGGCTACTCCAATTCCCTTGATTGCCAGGCAGAATGATCTTTCTTTACCAGTACGTGATATTCTCATTGCTTCTCATAAGTCTTCCACTAGAATTACTTATTTGAGCAAGTGGAAAAGATTTACCTGTTGGCTGAAAGATAAACAAGTAGACCCCTTTTCAGCACCAGTGTCGATAATACTAGACTATCTGGCTTACCTATTTCAATCAGGTCTATCGGCCTCTACCATTAGAGTTCATTTGGCTGCAATTTCTAATTTTCATGAGGGTGTCTAAGATTCCTCTCTTATGTCCCATAAATTGTGCAAGACCTTCATAAAAGGTGTGAATCTTCTGAAGCCACCTTTTAGAGAACCTATTCAACCATGGGATTTATCATTAGCTCTACAAGCTGTGACAATGGCACGTTTTGAACCAGCCTCTTCTTGCGACCTCAAGCATTTGTCATGGAAAACCTTGTTTTTGGTCACTATTACTTCTGCCAGATGTATTTCTGAACTTCAAGCTTTATGTATCAAGAGTCCATACTTGATTTTTCATAGAGATAGAGTGCCTCTGAGAACTAATCTGTCATTTCTGCCTGAAGTGATCTCTGAAATGTCCATTAATCAAGCCATTGAATTGCCAGT
Organism: Protopterus annectens; assembly: GCF_019279795.1. Taxonomy (NCBI): domain Eukaryota; kingdom Metazoa; phylum Chordata; order Ceratodontiformes; family Protopteridae; genus Protopterus; species Protopterus annectens. The sequence continues at coordinate 305,063,125 of NC_056746.1, read as the reverse complement.
TTTCTTTCCCAACCATTCAAACAGAGGAGAGTATTGGCTACATACCCTAGATATACACAGGCAAATCCATTTTTACTTAAACAGGACTAAACCCTTTTGTAAATCTGACCAGTTATTTTTGGCCTTTTCTGAATCTAGATTAGGATTGGGTGTTGCTAAGGTCACATTAGCTAGATGGTTGAAGGACTGTGTGACATTTATTTACACACAACGTAATATCTCATTGCCTACTACCATGAAAGCTCATTCAACAAGGTCGGTGGCAACTTCTGCTGCTTTCCATGCCAGAGCTTCTTTACATGACATCTGTGCAGCTGCAACTTGGGCTATGCCTCATACCTTCATCAATCATTACAAATTGGATTTGGCCTCCAGGGGAAAAGCATCCTTCGGTTCTATGGTGCTCAGGAATGTCCTTCCATGAGAGCCTCCCAGGAACAGAGGTAGCTGGGGACTTTGTCCCATGCATAAGGAATGAACGAGGATTAACAATATCAGATAAAGAAGTTATGTCTTACCATAACGTTCCATCTGTATTGTTGATCCTCGTTCAGTCATTACGACCCTCCCTCCTTCCCCCTCCTGTGGTTTCTAGTGGATCTCACCATCCAGTTCTCTTAGGTTATTTGACCAGAGGTAGCCTCTACCTTCTTTAACTTGCAAACTCAATCTGAGGTAAGAGGGAGAAGGCAATTGTGGGTAAGAGTTTAGCTTGAGAGTTTGAAGCTGACGCGAGCTTGGAAAATGGCCAGCTCGGTTCCGAGTTCGGAACCGATACCATGCGTAATGACTTAACCAGGATCAACAATACAGATGGAACGTTATGGTAAGACATAACTTCTTTTTCTGCTTCATTATTTTTTAAAAACATCTTTATTAAATAATGACATTTTAAAATACTTGCTCGGCACCATTCTTACCTGTCATGGAAACAAGACAATCTCATGAAGATGTTTACACATAAGCTATATGTGTAAGTTACACAACAGGCAAATGTTTTATTGATACTGATATCCCAAGGCCAGCCAGAAAGTGCTGAATCATTCTCTTAGTCTGTAATGATGGATGTGTCACCCATTATGCTTAATAATCCTTGAGCCCAACCATCGCTTTATCCTTGTAGTGACTCTTTCGATACACCTTCCCAAAACACTTACAAGTACTGGCAAAGTTACTTCATTATGCAGATAAATACTGAAGCAGTTCAAAGCAGACATAGTTGACAAAGTGAAGTCATAAAAATTAGCACCTACCATATAAAAGATGAGTGCTAGTTTGCCTATTCTGATGACTTGAGAATCAGATAATATGGATCCTCATTTATTTGGCAACTTCAATTTTTAATATACTTTTTGAACCAAAGCAATACAGATCTGCTAATACCCAAAGCTCTTACACATTTACTGAAACAACTGGTAGTCACCTCCATCAAAGACTTTGGAGAAATAATAATACAGGGATAATGGGATAATGTACCTTGTCATTTCTCTGGGTTTCTGTGTGTGTGGTCAGTAAAAGCAACCAATGTCAAGTTAAGAAAGACAGTATGGATATTGACAGGCAAATCTCATGTATACCATAGCATATAGTTGGGTTTTTTGAATAATTTATGTACTTTGTGCAGTGAGATATGCTAGTATTTAAAATTTTAAAAAGGGCTAAAATATTTACTATGCTTTTGTTTTATTAAGCCAAAGATTTGTTAAAATGTTTCTTTTGACTGCCTTTTCAGATTTTTTTTTTGTCTTGGTATGCCATCCAGAAACATGTACTGTCTAGAGTGGAGATGGAACTACACTCAGATGGGTACGGGATGGGGGCAAACATTCTGTAAGCTGGTATACATTTTCATATATCTGGGTCGTGCTGTGAAAGAGTATGTACAATCCTTTTGAAGATTTTTGCGAAAGAGTTGAGGATAGCTATAGTTCTGTAGTTGTTTAACTCATCATCAAGTCATCCTTTGTGGAATGGGATAATGTTATTTATTATTTATTTATTTTACATTTGTTAACCGGGTTAGTCCAACTGGGAAACAAGCCCTTTTTCAGTGGATACCCGAGGAGAAAAAGCTCCAAACAATACAAATACTAGGAGAATACAGAAACTATTTTACATGACCATACTTAATTACTATGAGTAGTTAAAACAAGAACTAAGCATAATATAATACAAGGTATGACAGTGACAGATGCAGATGTTAGAATTCTTTCAGGGAGAAGGCACAATATTTTTGATAAGTTTCTTCTAAAGAGCCATGAAAGGAGTTTGTTGATGACCTGTCAATCAATATGTAGATATCTGGGACCGAGACTATCTAGTAAAACAATTGCATTAGATGTAATGTTTTGAGGCACTTTCTTGACAGTTTTATATCCCATTGGATTAAGCCAGTAATGAGAAGGAACTGAATTGGATTCTTCTGTGACATTTTTTCTTAGCTATCTTAGAAATACAGATTAAGTAGTAATTTTGTAATGATTTCTAGATCGTTTAAATTGTCATCTATCTTTGAGGGAAAGATATTAATAGGGCTGATAAGTTGTTTCATCATATACTGGTAGTTTTTAAGATATTGGCAATACTCTCTTGGAGGTAGATGAAGTGGGTGAAGGATTGCTTTCTGCATTATGCAAAATGTTTTGGGTGTACTGCACTAGCTTTGTTGCGGGTGAGGTACATTTTAGATTTTGTAGTCATTCATTCTCCAGGTTATATTATGCATTTTAGATTTAATTTCAATGATCATCCATAGATAGCTGTGGGATTCGATATGTGCAATAAGCAAGGGAGCCATAAAGTTCAAGAGAGATGAAGCTATGACAGTAGTACGCCAACATATATGTATGAGTGTTAGGCTAGGTGTTCAGTCATAGTTTATGAGAGCTTCAATGATTTTATCAGCACTAGAGTTTTCAGATGATCTCACCTGTGCTGTGATATGCAGTTTAGAGCAGCAGACAGCATCCTGTATAAGAAAGCCCAGTGAGTGGCCACAGATGCACAGTCTGACATAATATCAGTAGCAATGATATGATGTGGCTTGAGGGTTAGAGTCTAGCCTACATTTCACATGGCAGCAGAGTTCTTGTCAGCCATGGAGAGTAGACAGATAAGTTGATTCAAGATGGATTTCACTTGTGACTGGATTAATGGGTATCAAGGGTGTATTCACATGTCCTGATATGATAATTGGCCTTCTGATCTTTGAAAGAAACCACTGACAGGTTTTCATAGTCAATGGTATATGTATATGCATACAATGTCAGTTTTATTTCAAGTGCATTATATCCCTTGGCATGTGGGGATTGCTTTATATACAATCTCCACATGTCAAGGGATATAATGCAATTGTTAAAAGAATTGTTAATTACAATATTTATCAACCATGTTCCCTTATGTGTCCTATTAGCACAAAAACAAGACCATCACTGTGGAAGTAATTTATAAAAAATATGTGCTTGTCTTGTCATGCTTCATATGCAAGTGACATTTGTTTTGTGGTGATCCATCCAAGAATGAAATTCTGTTACCTTGTTACAAATGTTTCTGATACTGACATGAGTAATTGTGATGGATGTAGATGACCACCATTCATGTTGAGAAGGACATGCCAGACGAATGCTGGGACGGAGTGGTCCAGGGTTCCGTGCATATCACCAATACACAATAGTGATACGACTAGCTGAGGTCCAGCAAGTTGTATGTACTTGCCTGCTTTTCATCAGTAGGTGTAGCATTTTCAACAATAGCATCTATTAAATGTCCATGGTTGTATATTTAATAATTAGTAAATAAAGAAGTGGTGCCAAATATGTATTTTTCATTTGTCTCTTTCTGACGTGTTTCAGGATAATGTCATTCCAGAATAATTTGGTAGAAATGTGATGCATATTAAATCAGTCTTTATTAGTGCAGTTTCAATGAAAAGGGGACCAGTGACACTGGCAGGTAACACATGGTGTGGTTCAAGAGACAGGAGAGTTATAGAAAGTATAAAAATGAGATCCAAGCATGGGTGAGGGGGAAGGTGGACAATAAGTTCCCAGAATGCCAGTATCATGTATGAGAACATTAAATGGCTATGTTTCCCATAAACAAACAAAAACAAACAATCAAGGGCTAGGAACATATGAGAACCCAGAGAGACAAGAAATGTTTCCCAAGAGATAAACGATTTCCCAGTGCCCTTTCAGAGTGAAAAAACAATCCAAGTATTTACCAGCACACATTTGTAAGGCAGTAGAGAAGCTGCATCTAGATTTATTAGGTATTAGCCCCATACTTAGAACAGAGTATATGCCTGCTGAAACTAGAAGTGAGTGACTAGCTAATTTTGGAGCAAGTAATCTAATGAAGAGAAGGTGTCTGAATAACAGGGAGGTAATCCATCCATCCATTCCTTTTTTTCCCCATTTCTGCACATGGGGGCAGGGTGTCACCTCAACAATGACAATCATCTAGAGTCAATGTTCACACCACCAGGTGGTGGACAGGGAAGTAATAAGATGCAATAAAGGACAGGTACACAGGGGCAGACAAAAGGAAACAGACAGTAGAAAGTGCTATAATGACTTTTGAGCAGGTTTAATATGCACCTATGGTAGGAGAGGAAAGACTAATACATTTGAGAGAACCCAGAGCCAAATGAAGTGTAAGGCAGAGGCTGTCACAACAGGCAGTGATCTAGAGGTGATGACAGAGGGTTGAAGTGGCATGAAACAAGGATGTGTGGGGAGGGGAACATAACTATTATGAACTGAAAGAGCTAACAGGACAAGAATGGACAGGGTGAGGAATCGGATAGAGCTAGGCTAGTAGGGGTGAGGAGGGTTAGTGAGAGGTAACAAGTATATAAAGAATGCAACAGCAGATACCTTTGTTCAGGGAATTCATTACCTTTGCTGACGTTTCCTTCATTTAGAGCAGGCTCCTGCATTCTTTGCAGTCTCTAGTTAGATTCAGAGGATTGCTAGTAAACCCTGTATAGTCTAAGCATCGAGTTTCTTGTCGTGACAAATAGCTCTGATTCAATTTTCTCACACTGATGATAAGATTATTTATTCTTTTTTTAAACACCTTTATCAAATTATCACTTAAAACATAGGCACACATACATTAATAGAAAAAAAAACATATTAACCTTTTTTCCACTTACACACATACTTTACACATTTTCTTTTGACTGTCTATTCATGTAATATTAGGAGGAAAACTCTGCAATTCTTGATTTGGAACACCAGATGGCAGAAGAGGCACTCAGAAGCTGAAAGGTAGGCCAGCATTGCTCAGCTAAAATCTGAGCCAAAGAAAACAACAGCTGCTTGTAGACAAAAAAATGTTAAGTAGTAGGTAAAGGGGGTATGAAATCATAATAAATTAGAAATATTGGTACTAGACAATGAATGGACAAAGTCAGCAATTTACACATCACCACTAGTAGTCGATGAAGTGGCAAAGTGCTACCGAGTCAGAATATCTAATGTTAGTGCAGGAAAATGAAAACCGAAACAGCTCTCAGAAAGATTAACAAAAGAGATGGCAAATAGGACTTGAAAAGAAACAGCATTAGTAGTTTTTTTCTCTACTGCCGTTGTTATTTCCTTAATACAGAAAGAAATCTATTACAGTATTGAACCAAAATCAACAGCCTTAAGACCAACTTATAAAGCAAAATTATAAACCAACAGCCTTTTTAAGACCAACTTACCGGAGCTGTGCCTGCAAATGGTCCACTGAGATCAGTGCACTACCCCAGGAAACAAATATAAATAAATAAAATAAAGACCAACTTATAAAGCAAAAGCCTTTACCCGAGCTGTACCTGCAACTGGTCCACTGAGATCAGTGCACTACCTCAGTAAACAAATATAAATAAATAAAACATGATCAACAGCATAAAAACAGTGACATTTGTATGATCTCAGAAGTAAAACCTGCACTTATTCCTCTGTGTGAAGCGGTAGCTGATCAACGCAGGTTCAGTTAACAGCACTAATCCAGGCATTCTTTAAAGTATTCAGTTGTATTTATTACTGCTGGTAGTAACTTGATTAAAGTGTAGCTATCATTTCTAAGTCTTTTGGATTAAGCACTTGGGCTTCAGACCAGTTGTTTTACATTAGGAAGGTTTGTGGCCTGCACTGTGGTGGCAGGACAGGTAGCTTACATCCTTCTAAGTTGGGAACTGCTGATTGAGAGCTCAGTGTCTGTTATTCTAAAAGTGTATTAGTTCTGGTTTAAAAACTTGGACTTCAGGCCAGTTATTTTACGTTAAGAAGGATTACGGTCTGCACTCTTGTGGGAGGAGAGGCTGGACTCTGCCCTTCTGAGCAAGGAATTTCTGGTTAGAGGCTTATAGTGCCTGCATATTCTGTTTCTTACTGAAATTGGTACACCTTGTTTGCTGTAGCATAGACTAGATCCAGGCCTGCTGAATCTAGCTTTATTTGTATGCTTGTTGTTTGTTTATTTCCCTGAAACATTAATTCCACCTAAAACGTGGCCTTTTAGCACTTCTGTGGATCCCTAGTGATATCTGCATTGCTTACTGTACTTATTTCCTTGTTTCACTTGAAAGAAAGTTACTGTTTGTCGTTTTTGCATTTAAGTTACCTGTAACACATTGCATTTAAGTTACCTGGCACTTGCTCACTAAAGCAATTATATAAGTCAGCTCTAAAAAATTAAAAGCACTACACCCTCACAAACTCCCCTTGAGTACCTTGTTCCCCATTGGCCCTTTTTTCAATTATAAAGGAATTCCCAATACTATTCTAGCATGTCCAAAGGTCAGTTGTCAATCTCCTCTCCGGTCCAGCTGGTGAATCTGGGAATCTTGAGGCAATGTTACAACTGCCTCATGTACGCAGACAACCCTCTCCTCCTCCCAACAAATTCCAACACATGTGAGATATGCAACCATATAGCCAAACTGGAGGCTAAGCTCTCTCAACTCAGTACTGACGTAACCAGTCAGGAGGAGAAGGAAACCACACTCACTACAATTCCAGTCTCACATAGACCTACCACGACAACAAACCAAACACATAAACACACAAAAACATACTCGGAGGCTCTAAATAAAAATCTGCATAAGCAGCAGAGACCTCCAAAAAAGACACCCAAGCAACCGCTACCCCAAAACAAAACACGTGCAACACATAGCTCTTAAAGCCAGTGTGCCGAACAGTCACAGCCCTTAAGGCTAAACAACACACCTGACACACTTGTAATAGGTGACTCTATCGTCAGGCACACTGACGTCCCGCTCACCAGGCTGAACAAGGAGAAGGTCACGGTGAGCTGCCTGTCGGGCGCTAGGATCCGCCACATAACACAAGCACTCAGGTCACTCCAAGGCAAGTACAAATATGACTCAGTCATTGTCCATGCTGGTGTGAATGACCTGAGACGTACCTCCCTGGACTACATGAAAAGAGACATAGAGGAGCTCTCTGAGCATGTAGCCCAGGCCGGTATGACCCTGACCTTGAGTAGCATCTTACCCTCACCAAGAATGATGCCACAATATGAAGACAAGATGATCAATTTCAACAATTGGCTTAAGTGTTGGTGTCATTCAAGGGGATCCAATGCCTGTCAGCCTGGGATGACATGCTCGACAAGCCACGATGCTTCGCTAGGGACAGCTTGCACCTGTCACCCCTGGGCTTTCAGATATTGGCAAAGGCTCTTGCTACCCCATAGTGCCTTTTTTAGGCAAGGCTCAAAAGACAAACCCACCTCCATAGGTATCACAAGGGATAAGAAATTAAGAGTAATGCTACTCAACGCCAGAAGTCTAAACCTCAAGATGCACGCACTTGAAACTCTCCTTAGCATGGAGAACATCGATATCTGTGCAGTAACAGAAACCTGGTTCAAGGCTCCCGAGAGCACCCCAGCACTACCAGGTTATACCTCATACCATGCTTTTCGGCCCCAAAACTTGGACCGAACCACAAAAGGAGGGGGAGTATCAATATTCGACAAAGATACCCACACCTCCAGGTTGGTGGCACAGCACGAAGCATCAGAGACTATCCATGTGCAACTAACTGTGGGTAGAACTGCCTTCCAGTTTATAGCCTGCTACAGACCACCCTCCCAAACACAGGAACCCCACTTGGCCTTCCTGAGAATACTGGAAAATATGAAGGTCTCTCCAAACACCATTATATTGGGCAACTTCAACTACCCAAACATAGACTGGGAGCATTACTCTAGCTCCAACACCCTAGCCCAAAGGTTCCTAGAATTTATAAACTCAAATACTATGGAACAACTTGTTACCACTCCCACAAGAGGGGAAAACATACTGGACTTGATCATCACCAACATGGGGACACTATGCTCCAGACCAGAAGTGTATCCCTCACTGGTAAGATCAGACCATAAAAAAAAAAAACTGCAAAGTCGACCCCAAACAGTGCCAAGATCAGACCATAAACTAATCTCACTGGATATTCACATCCCGACCCCACCCCCTGCCCAGAAAACCACAGTGAAAAACTTCTCTAAAGCAAATTTCACACGCCTCAAAACCGGTAGAATCCTTCAAAGCCCCGGCCTGTGGAAAATGCCCAGACCGCAGAATCCTTTATAAACGCATTCTATGAACACCTTCAGGAATGCATGGATCATGCAATCCCAAATAAAACCAAGACCCAATCCTCCAAAGGCAGACGTCCTGTCTGGTGGACCCCACCCATAAACAAACTATACAATAGAAGGAGGAAGCTACTACATGATAGAGCAAAATCCCAAAAAGAGAAGGCATCTCTGATCAGTATTAGCAAAAAACTACGGGCACTCATAAAATCGTCTAAGGCCAGCTTCGAGAGAAAAATTGCACAGGACACTAAGGATAATTACAAGGCTTTCTTTAGTTGTGTTAGGAACCTGGGTGGGAATTCCCAGATATGCTCAGAATTAGTCCAAAATGACAAAAAATACACCGAGCCCATAGACATTGCCAACATCCTAGCTGACAGGTTCAGTGCAAACTTCTCCCCCTTCTCCCCACCAAAAGGGCAAATATCTATCTCAACAGAGTGCTGCCCCCCTGACATCTCAGATGCTCTCTCCAAAGCAAAAAACACAGCATCAATGGGACCAGATGGTGTCCCGGGCTGCGTCATACATGAACTCCAAGAAGAGATAAACCCAAACATAAAACTACTGTTCAATCTTAGCCTTACTACAGGATATGTACCCAAAGAGTGGCGTACAGCAACAGTGGTCCCTCTCCACAAAGGTGGTGCCTCAACAGATCCTGGAAATTATCGCCCCATAAGCCTGACTAGCTAGGTCTGCAAAGCTATGGAAAGGATCATCATGGACCTCATAAATAAAGATATTGGGGACCTACAGACACTGGATCCTACCCAGTTTGGCTTTGTTAAGGGCAGATCCTGCCTCTTAAACCTGGTCGATTTCTTTGAAACAGTCACCAAGGTCATTGATGAGGGGAAGGTGGTCCACACAGCCTACCTGGACCTCGCAAAAGCCTTCGATACAATACCCCATTCGGGCATTATAGATAAGCTCACCAGCTTAAATATAAACCCCTATGTCACTAGATGGGTTGCAAACTGGCTCAAGGACAGAACCCACATGGTTAGAATTGCTGGAGCCATGGCAGACTCCAAACCAGTTACAAGTGGTGTCCCACAAGGCTCAGTCCTGGGACCTCTCTTGTTCGGTATATATTTCTCAGCGGTACAGGCCAACACGGAAGGACTGTGGCTGACCAAGTTCGCAGATGACTGCAAACTGTGCGCCATAATCAACTCTCCAGCCGACACAAGCATCCTCCAAAAGGGCCTCATAGAAACAGACAACTGGTGCCAGAGCCATGGCCTCAAGCTAAATGCCAAAAAGTGTATAGTCATCCCCTTTGGCAAAAACAAAGTGCCCACAAATTACCACAAAGGTGGTAATCCATTAAGTACAGAAGAAGTCATTAGGGACCTGGGGACCCAAGTTGAGAGCAATCTCTCATTTGACAACCACGTGGCCAAAGTGGTTAGAAAAACATTTTATATAGCCCACCTAATCATGAAGGGATTCACATCTAGATCAGGGGAAGTCATCGTACCTCTTTACTCATCCCTCATCAGGCCCATAATTGAGTACAATGCCCCTTTTGGGATGTACCTTACCAGACACCTGCAGCAACTGGAAAGACCCCAAAAGTACCTCACCAAGAGGATCAAAGGGCTCAAACAGATGCCATATGCTGCCCGGTTAAAGAAACTCCAGCTCTACTCAGTGGCATACCACCTGCTCAGAGGCGATCTGTGCCTGACGTATAAAGCCATGTCCAACCCGGAATTAATGGACATGCTGCACCTCAGAAAATCCAAATACCTCAAGGTCTAGGATGGGTCTCAGATCCCCCGTCTTTTTTGGCACCAAAAAGAACCTGGAGTAGAACCCTAATCCGAGCTGGTCTTGGGGGATGGGCTGGATGGCTCTTTTTCTTAGCAGCTGCTGTATTTCTGCAGCTGCGGCCTCCCTGTGATCAGGTGGTACATCGGGGAGGTTCTTGGATTGGTGGACATGGAGAATTGGTATTTTGTACCCTCTGGATATGATGCGAAGCACCCAGCGGTCTGTTGTGATGGACTCCCATGCCACTAGATGTTTCGAAAAATGCCCCCCGACTGCCTCCAGAGTGGAGCAGCCGGGCAACCCATCAGGGCTGCTGCGCGGGCCACTCAGAGAAAGGTTCTCTGGACCCGAAATTTCTCGGAGCCCCTCTGCCCCTGGGGCGACGTCCTCCCTGTCCACCTCTGCCACGGTAGGACTGGTTGTCCGGAGCTGGTTGGGAATGTTGTGATTTCCGGAACCACATCTTTTTCTGACCCTTTTGGTTCCTTGAAAAGGACCATTGGGGAGCAGAGAAGCGGACTCCGACGGCAGACAACGTCTTCCCGTCCTTCTCACTCTGGACAAGCATCTCGCGAACTGTTTTGCCAGAAAGGGCAGAACCATCAAAGGGGGCATTTGCGAAGGGCGCTTTAAAGGGCTCTGTAAAGTCGCAATGACGGAGCCAGGCCTGACGTCTCATGACTAGGCCTGCTCTGCTGGCCCTAGCAGCTCCCTCTGTGGCGTGGGACAACAGCCGCATAGAGGTGTTTGAAATAGATCTCAGAGTGGCCATTCGGGTGGAGTACAATTGTTTATTCTCCTCCAACATGGACTCGGGGGGGATGCAGCGTATTCTTTGATAAGATCCCACTGCATCCTGATGACATGTGCCATATAGTTCAGAGACCTTACTGAGAAGGTCGCTGAACTAAAGACTCGCTTCCCTAAGCGATCCATCAAATGGGACTCTTTGCTCGGTGGATGGACTGAGGGACTCTCCTGAGCCAATTCCCTCTTTGTGGCTGCCGCTGTCAACATGGCATCTACAGGGGGGCCCTTACTCCAATGTGACCGGTCTGAGGGGGGGCTAAGAATCCTATCCGGTCACTTCGGTATTGGCTCCACGGTGTCCGGATCCTTCCATGCCCTGGTGGTAATAAGGTCCACCAGGGGATCGGCTGGAGGGGACACCCAGGAGGTAGACAGGCCTGCCTCGAATGCCTCCAGAAACACGGACTCGTCAGAGAAAGACTTGGGGGCAGACCACCCACCTCTGATTCTCAGCATCTCCATGATGTCTCCAAAGGAGACATCCTCAGGGGGTGATCTTGGGGAGCCTTCCCCTTCCTCCAAGTCCGCATCCTCGGTTAAGGACTCAGGGGAGTCCACGTGCCTCCTTTTGCACTTATGCTTGCGGGGAGCTTCCTCGGGGGGACTGTCCGAGGAGGCCTCGCCAGCAACATTTTGTTCCAATGGAACTATCTGTGACATCGAAGTAGGCTGTCCCTTTGGCCGGGTGATGGAAGCCTGGCCCAGCAGAGAGGGAGTGCAGGGAGGAGTCGATGCAAGGACCGGGGGTCCGGATGCTCTCAACAGAGCCCTCTCCACAACATCGAATGCTGAGGGAGAGCCACTCTCCAATGGATCCGAAAGTCGGCTCCCACTCGGATCCGATGAAGAGATCGGAGCCGGCGCCGAGACCGTCGGATCTGAGGGACCAGTGTGCTCCGACCTGGATGGAGCCGAAGGCACACTGAATCCCCCAGATCCAAAGCTTGGACCACGGCTCCAAGAGGTCGGATCCGACAGACTCGAGGGTAGGGTCGGATCCAAAGTACCAAGTACTGTCGGTGCCGACCCACCCCCACTCCAAGGCTGCTCGGCTCCGAGCGCTCCGAACCCGGGTAGCGGGTCGGAGAAGGAGCATTTGGGTGGAAAAAAGGTGTCGTGCTCCCCCCCTAAGGGGGGGGAGGCAAGAGCACTCCCATCTGCAGCTGGGCCTGGATGAACCTTCGCATCATCCGGTCCAAGTCTGCATCTGATAAGCTGAAAGTGGATCTCGAAGAGGCCACCGAGGCAGGCCTGGAATGCCGCCTCGATGACCTCAATGGAGATCGGGTCTCCACCTCCTCAGGCCCTGGGGAGAAAGAAGGGGATCGGAGCCGAGGAGGAGGAGACCTAGAAGCAATGGAGGGAGAAGCCCGCTTAGCTGGCGGGGCCGAAACGGAGGTCTCGGCCCGCCACTTGTGGTGCTTCTCCCTCCGTTTCTCCCTCCTGGCCTCCCTGTCCTCCGGCACTTTAGCGGGAGTTTGAGTCCCAGTTGGAGGCAGGGGGGCAGGAGTGGCAACCACCACAGGCTGTGATGGAGCCACGGGAGTAGCAGAGGTAGTGGAGGCCGAAGCTGAATCCGGGGGTAGAAGTCCCGCCAGGACCAGCTTCGACCTCCGTTCTTTCAGTGCCCTGGGGTTGAACGCTACACAGATAGTACAGCCCGAGGTGAGGTGTTCAAACCCAAGGCACCGAACGCAACGAGTGTGGCCATCAGCCGGGGAGAGCTTATGGCCACACTCGGTACATTGGGGCCTCAGCCATTCCTTTTTTTTTTTTTTTTTAACTAAAAAGGAAAAGAAAAAACAACTACACACACACACACACACAGACCCCAAAAGACACTCAACAAACACTCAGACACTAGCGACCAGCGAAGGGAAGGTATTAATTAAAAAATAGGGAACCTAACTCAGACACACTTTACAAGTATTAATTTAAACTAAAAAAGAAATTCCTGACGAAAAATGCTAGAAAAAAGTTAACTTTTTCCCACTTATCTGCAGAGCTCAAGAAAAGGATCCAGCCATCAGAAGCGCGGCAAACTAGATCTGAGGTCATGGAGGGTTAGCAGGGGATTATGGGTGAAGGGAGGAGCTAGGAGCTCGGATCCATTAGCTTGAAACAGGTTGCCGGCTCGGATCCGATATCGGATCCGTAACCCACAGGTTGCTGACAAATGAACAATCCTACTTCAGATCAGATGTTAGATAGAGTGCTGTAGCAAAAATAAGTGATGCCAATGCAATATGGTGGTTTACATATTCCAGACATGCATGGTTGTTACAAAGCCATACAGCACAGATGGTTATACTTGTTGCTGCAGAAAAAGTATGAGGCATGTTGAAAAGATATGTTGTCATAACTAAGGCTATGCAGGAGAAACATTAGACTTACACACTGGAAATTATAATATGGAAAGATTAATAATAATACATATCTGGAAAGAGTATATGATTTTATCTTGGGAAGTGCTGCAACATAAAGAACTGAAGGCACGGAAATGGGAAATCATATTTATAGGTACAGGAATCAAAAGAGGAAGAGAGCATGAAAAAAATAGAGAGACAAGATCTGGACAACAATTGAGAGAAAGGAGTACAGTAATTTATTGGGAAACAGGGAAAGGTTTGATCTCCAAATATATTAATATTGTTAGATCTTAGAGCACAGTTATAGTAAATGACAGCTGAAAGAGTATCAGAGAGGAGTCAGAGCTGGCAGAATTTCTGATATAACTGATGACAACTGTTACAAGGGGGGGGGGGGCATTTAGTGAGTAGAGGTTATAGGATATACCAGGAATTAAGAAAAGAAAGCAGAGAGAATGAGAAAGAAAATTAGGAAAAAATATAGACTGGAAGCAGTGAATGGCTACTTGTAGGGCTACAAACATATGCTACAAAGGCAAGAATGTTTAGTATATTTGCCTGAAAATTTATGGTAAATCTCACAGAGGATACCACTGCTCTGGAACAGACTCCCCAGCTGCATAAAACAAAGTTGATCCCTGTCCATATTCAAGTGCAACTTGGATCTATGAATGGGAAAGAGAAATTTTAACCCAGGTTTGCCCCTTGTACTACTAATGGGCAGAGGTAGCTCCTAAATACTATATCCCATTCATGGGGCCCATCAAATTATCAATGGCATGATCCCAGTTATTCTCATTAGGGGTAATACATAATTATTGACCACTGGATGGGTAAAGCCAATCTCTACCAAATGGGATAGGTTAATTTTTGCACGAAAAGGGAAACTGGCTAGACTTAAAATGCCCCGCAAGGGCAGCTAGCCTAGTTTATACCTATGAACCTATGGAAATGTTTATGCAGCTATTTCATACTCCAGGTGAGTTAAAATGCATGTTTCCTATCAGCATTTAAGAAAGTACTACTTCAAATGATTAGTATTTCCAGGTATTTTAAGGTAAAAAAAGTTGAAACATATCTATACAACAGAAGGACCTATACATCAAAAAGCACCATTAAGTTTGATTCTTATGTTACCTAAAAATCTAAAATTTGTATATGGAAATCAAGAATAATTCTGTAAAAATGGGATATAATTAAACAGATGAATGAAGCTTCCAAAATTGAAAATAAGACAGAACAGGGAAAATCTATGCAGAATATATTAATAAGTAGATGCCGTGGATAAAATATAGGGAAAGAAACAGTTCCTCAAAAGTAACCAAAAATAGATGGTTTTGCAACAGTGTATGTCTAGTTAATTTGCAAGGGAAGGGCTTATATAAAATATGAGAAACTAGAATATAAGTTTAGAAAGGACGTCTTTGTTTTTCTCACTTCAGTGTCAATGACTTGACACTGTCAAATTGTATTAGGTACCAGGAAAATTGATATACAACAATATTTGGACTTTTCATCTCTTCTTTCCTTATTTGTTGAATTACTTAGATTTTTCTTGTAGGTGTGTTATACATGAGTTTACTGTTATTAATTTTTGAAATAAGGGTTATAAAACAATAATAATAATAGCTACATCTGCACCCTCTATCCCGCTTGACTTCTTTGTGCAAGAATTTTGGACAAAGCAAAAATGAGGGGACAAAGGCCCAATTTTTTATTTTAAATATTACTCTAATTCACTTCTAACATTTTGCTTATGGTGAGAGAAGAAGCAAAGGAACATTGTATCCCAAAAGAGTGAAGCTGTAGTGAGACCAGCATTAGTAGTAGCCAGGCAGTAGCCATTCATGCGACTCCCTTCTTTTCATCATTCTTGACAAGCAAATTCT
Source organism: Protopterus annectens (assembly GCF_019279795.1). Lineage (NCBI taxonomy): Eukaryota > Metazoa > Chordata > Ceratodontiformes > Protopteridae > Protopterus > Protopterus annectens. The sequence continues at coordinate 305,047,659 of NC_056746.1, read as the reverse complement.
TTGTTTTCAGTAAGTACTGCTTGATTTCTTTCTAACTTCAGAACATCTGCCTAAATATTACATCCTTAAATTTTCAGGGTCTATGTATTAGTTTCCCCTTAAGTGTTTGGCAGTGCTCTGTACATACTCAAACACCTTGAGTGACATATTTCCTGTGAAAGCACAACTGAAATTTCTCCAATACCTAGCTGCACACAGGACAAGCACTGTTCACATAGTTGCAAACCAGATACTCCTAACAGTGATTGATATTCTCACTCTAACTGTCTAATCAATAAAAAGGGGTCAGTTGTCATGGATATGAACTTTTCTATTGTCTCCATTACTGGCTTGGTGGATATGGGCATCTTGAGGCAATGTAGAAATTGCCTCATGTTTACTGACAACCAGTTAATTCTCAGACAAACTGATATGATATATGAGAGATGTATTTACACAATGTCACTGGAGGCAAAGCTCTCACATAAAAGTACTCCTAACGTCAGTAAGGTTGTCAGTAATACACACTCTGCACCCATCACACACAATTCAAGGCAGACATATTAACCCACATATGCTAAGGCACTTACATGTAACCTTCCCAAACCACAAAGACCTCCTAGACAAAGTACACATAAATATCCTCATCAGCCCCTAATGCACTCTTTCAAAACAACACCCACATCAACATATAGAGCTACATCTCATGGAGCTTCTACCTCTAAGTCCATAAGGCAAGCCACCACACAACCCAACATTCTAGTCATTGGACACTCCATTGTGACATACACTGATGTCCGTCTCACCAGGCTGAGTAAGGAGAAAGGTACGGTCAGTTGCTTATAAGGGGCTAGGATCTGCCACATTACTCATGTACTCACATCACTGGTCCACAATTACCAATATGACTCAGTCCTAGTCCATGTGGGAGTAAATGTCCTGAGGCATACTTCCCTAGACTTTATGAAGAGAGACATCATGGATCTCTCAGAAGGTGTGTCTCAGGCTGGTATGAGCCTAGCACTGAGCAGCATTTTACCTTCTCCAAGGATGATGCCACAATACAAACAAAAGATGACTGACTTAAATAATTGGCTTAGTTTCTGGTGTCATTCCTAGAGGTTGCAAAATTTGTCAGCATGGAAGGAGATGGTCCACAGACTACGCTGCTTTGCCAGGGATGGTCTGCACCTCTCTTCTCTAGGCTTTCGAATATTAGTTAAAACATTGTCTTCTCCAATAGTGCCTTTTTTAGGCAATGCCAAACTGAAAGTACTTCTGACATAGCAAATCAAAACCAATAAAATATTAAGGTATTACTGCTCAATGGTAGGAGTCTAAACAAAAAACTCCACTCCATAGAAGCTCTCTTTATCCTAGAGAATGCTGATGTCTGTGCGGTCACTGAGACATGGTTTAAAGCCGTGGAGAGCACACCAACAGTGCAAGGTTATAATGCCTTCCACACATTTAGGCCAGCTAATTCACAGGCAGGAACTAAAGGTGGAGGTGTCTCTATTTACATCAAAATAAATATACTTCAAGGCTGGTCAAACAGAACAATGTACTTGAGGTGCTCCATGTTTAAATCACCATAGGTAAAATCCAGTACCACTTCCTTACAAGCTACAGGTCCCCGTCTATGACCCAGTTAACTCATACTGTATATTTAATTAGAAACACTAACCATCCAACCCAATACCATATTCATGGGTGACTTTAATTACCCCACTATTAACTGAGAATCCTATACAACAACAAATGTACACGCACAAAGATTCCAGGATTTTGTACACACAAACTCCCTGAACCACTGTCAATACGCCAACCAGGGGTGCAGCAATACTGGATCTGGTCCTCACTAATATGGGAGACTGCTACACACCCCCTACTTTAATGCCTTCCCTGGTAAGCTCAGACCACAAAATGGTCTCCTTTAAAATAAAAAATAAAACCTGGACCCCCAGCTAAACTTGGAATATTCAGGAACTATTCTAAGGCTAACCTCCTGCTATTAAGTGAGAACCTAACAAAATTTCAAGCCCCCATAAACCCTGAGAACATTGCTGCCTATGCAGAACTGTTCACAGAAACCCAGTACAAGCATGTTAATAGCTGCATATAGGCAGCCGTACCCACCAGGAAGAAGTGCAGAATTAACTCAGAAAACACCCTGGAGGAATCTCAAAATCAATAGGCTGTATAACAGGAGGAAGAAGAAAATCAAGGCAAAAATTAGGAAGTGCAACACCCAGCAGGATAAAAGCACTCTCGCCAAACTAAATAAACAACTCAGAGGACAAATAAAGTCTACCAAAGCCAAATTTGAGGTAAGTTGGCCTCCCAGGCCAAGGATAACCACAAAGCATCCTTTAGCTATATCTGCACCCTCAAAGGCAATACACAATTGTGTGCAGAGCTCATTGTAAATGGAGCCACCTACACTGAGCCAGAAGATATAGCAAACCTCATGGCTGACAAATTCAGCTCCAACTTTAGCCCTCTCTCCCTCTCAACCTTCCCTCAGGAAATATCATCAAATATAACTCCCCTTACTCTCAGTAGGGAAAAGGTCCTTAATGTTTTCTCTAAGACCAAGAACACTGCATCAATGGGCACAGACAGTATCCCAGAATACCTTCTAAGTAGCAGAAAACATGACCTATCAGGGCCTCTGAAATTACTATTTAACTGTAGCCTCCAAACAGGCTTCGTGCCTCATGAATGGAGAAAGGCAACAGTCATCCCTCTGCACAAAAGTGGAAATTACAGTCCCATAAGTCTTACTAGTCTTATATGTAAAGCCATGATAAGAATTATCATGGAGATGATCAACAGAGATACAGTAAACCTCCAGATACTGGACCCAACCCAGTTTGGTTTTGTCAAGGGCAGATCATCCCTATGAGAAGGCCACCAAAGCAATGGATGAGGACAAAATCATGCACACTGCCTACCTTGACCTGGTCAAGGCATTTGACACAATACCCCACTCAGGCATTGTTGACAAACTCAAGATGTTAAGTACAAACCCGTATGTCACCCAGTGGATAGCCAAATGGCTCACAGACAGGACCCAAGAAGTTAGAACTGGGGCGTCCATCTCTACAAAGAGGCCAGTCACAAGTGGAGTATCTCACTGATCAGTCCTTGGACCACTCCTTTTTGTCATTTACTTCTCAGACGTCAAGGCCAATGTCAGTAGTCTCTGGTTGACTAAATTTGCAGATGATTGCAAATTAGGAGCTGTCATTGAATCTCACAGTGACACAAATGTTCTCCAGGAGGGGCTCACACAGACAAACAACTGGTGTCAGAGCAATGGACTAAAACTAAATGACAAGAAATACATAATAGTATCCTTTGGGAAGTCATCCTTCCCTGGTAACGATCATATTGACAACACACCCCTTAGAGTTGACCCAGTAGTCAGGGACTTAGGAACACACATAGACAGTAATCTAGCCTTTGACCACCATGTGTCTGCAATGGTGAAGAAATAAGTCTGTGTTGCACAACTTATAAACAAAGGTATGGCATCTAAGTCCAAGGAAGTCATTGTTCCACTTTACATCAGACCTGTCACTGAGTACAATGCCCCCTTTGGTGTTTACCTAACCAGGCACATCCAACAACTGGAACTTCCACAGAGATTCCTTACTAAAAGAATACAGGGCGTAAGTAAAATGTCCTATGCAGACCACCTCAGGGCCCTATCCTTGTATTCTGTCTCCTACAGGCTTATGAGGGGAGATCTATGCCTGGCATACAGGGCATTGTCAGACCCCACTCTAATGGACCTTTTGCATATCCACAAAATAAACAGTACCAGAATTACCCATTCTAAAGACTTAAACTTTGCCTGTGATATAAATAGGACCTGCTGGATATGTATGTATCCCAGAGACTACCCCGTCTATGGAACAGGCTCCCAATTCAAGTGCAACCTGGACAATTGGATGGGAAACCAGAAATTCATCCCTGGTTTGGCACCTATGTCTCTAATGGACACAGGTAACCTGTAAATGGTTCATCTCCCAGGCTTACACTTATCAAGGGTATCAGAACTTGTCAGAGATTTTGGATGCATGGCTAGGCTTAAAAAGGCCCTTGTGGTCATTAGCCTGGTAAACACCTATGAACTTAGAACATTAATAGAACAATAGGTCTTGCATCAGCACGTATGTTCTAAGCACTAAGAAGTATGAAATGCTATTGTCCAGCATTACGGATTGACTGTAATCCTCAGGGATTTACCAGAAAATCAAAAAAATAATGACAGACAAAACAAAAACATGAGATAAAATCAAGGACACTTGAGGGGTACAGTGCTTTGTACCTCATACACTACGTGGGCTCTGTGTCAGGTACAAACTTTGTTAGGGCCCACTCAGAGTGAACAATTAATCTAACTGTGTAACAGCACAGCATTTAAACACAGCTGAAGTGCTCAGCCTAGGGCTGTTAGGTACAGTACAGGCCCCACACCAGTCACGCTACCGAACATACCCCATGTTGAGGGTAGGAATGTCCTAGTTAGTGGTTTAGTCAGTAAGTGGCTGAAGACTTGAAAGTAGAATGCAATAAAGCAAAAAAATGCTTTGGAGCATAGACAAAAGGAAATGCATAGAATAAAAAATGGCCTAACAAGTTTTAAGCATGATAGAATAAAGTTATAGTAAGAAGGGGGAAGAATTATTGGAGAGATGACAGAGCCAGCCGGAAAGCAGAACACAGGCTATCACGCAGACAATGGCCTAGAGGTGGCAAGAGTGGAAGTGAAGGTGTAATAAATAAGGATGCAGAGGTGAAAAAGCATAACAGTTAGTGGCCAAATGAGGTACAAGGTAAAGTGTGGAGGTGTTGAAAGAGGTGCAATGGGTAAAAAGTGTGTTTTATAGGTGGCTAGGACCTTGAGAAATGGAGGAGTGGTATGACAATATTTATTTTTATTTATTTTTTTACATTTGTTTACTGGGTAAGTCTGACTGGGATAAGACTCATTTTCACTGGAGGCCCGGGGAGAAAAGCTCCACATACAGAGATCATACAAAACATATACAAAAAAATTATACAAAACTTATACAGGAAATATACAAAAAAAAAAAAGTTGTTGTTCTGGTATTTAAGCCCTAACTTTGATAGGGTTTCTGTCTATACACAGTGAGCAGAGTGGATTAAGAGGTGCTGACTACAACTGTTAGCTGAGATATATAAGTATCCTGTTTTTTTTTATTATTTATACAGATTATTGTTTTAACAATTTATATATAGCACTTTTATTTTATTTGTTTGCAGTTAAAAGCATTCTGTATCTTTACAAATCTTTATCCGTATAAAAACTTTCATTTTGTGGCTTTCTCTAGTGCTTACTGTCTGTAGGCTATTTTTTTTGTCTCCACCCTCCCTCCCAGTTGGTGTCTTGCTGTTATACTTGGTGGCTTTGCAGTGGCCCACCCCTACTGTAAATCTGATCTGGGACAATCCTCCCAGTGTAGTGTCATTAGCTCATTCTACCTAATACAGAGAGAAGATTTGATAAGGCCTTCTGTTTCTCCTTATTCCCTTTCAAAGAAAAAAAAATGTTTTTTTTTTGCCTGAATCTCCTTGTGTCCTGACTGTGCTTCTCAAACATTTTGGAAATATAGAGTATATTTCAGAGCATTTATTATAACTGTAATTGCCTTAATATTGCTACAACTCAAGTGCTCTAGATTGCACTGCATCTGAAGTTTTTGTGTGTTTTAGCTGCTTTTCTGTATATATATATATATATATATATATATATATATATATATATATATATATATATATATATAGACTTCTCTGTATATGTACACTAGCTACTTATTCTGCTGTGTTACTTCCTCTTAAATCATTTTTCAGTTGTGCACTTGCCTTGCTTCATTTAAAAAAGTTTTAAATTGCTAATTTTGTAGAGTTTTAATTGCATTTACGGTCTAGGACTACACACTTGTACTATTGCATTGTTTAGCCTGTTTCAACAAAAAAAAATACTATCTTGTTTGCTCGTTTCCCACCTTTTCTAGGCAGTACATATCCCAAGCTTTGCTTGTCTCAGGACTTTATTTTCTGTGCTCAGAGCTATCCAGACCTTGCATTGGTAGAGGGAAGTCCTACTGCCTACCAGTGGGACTGGTGAGCATTGTACTGCCTATCTAACGCTAGAGGAGTGGTTTCCAGCTCTGAAACTGTAATTTTATTAGCCTTTTGGGCTGATTTCTATCCCTTTCAACTTTCTGGCTTAAAAACGCGTGTGTTTGCATATTTTTCACATTGTGCAGCACTGCGAGGCTACAGTTAAACTATTGCAGGTGCCAGAAAGTCTGCTCTTCAAATTTTCCCTTAAAACTAGCTGGTTTCTCAGTAGTAGCACTAAAATCTGAACCCCTGTGACTAGCACTTGCTCTAGAACCTGCTGGAAAGCACTAGGAAGCCTGAAACTGATACAAGCACTCAGCTCTCCTTGTCAATAAGGAGAAATTAATCATAGGCACTAAACAGCCTATAATTGCAAAGTACCTTGCAAAGGTAAGGGAAAACAGCTCTTAAACTTTACATAAAAGCACTTAAACAGGCATGTCCAAGGGTCAGCTTCTGGTGATTTCTCCTGTCCACCTGGTGAATCTGGGCATAGTGGGGCAATGCGGCAACTGCCTCATGTACACAGACAATCCTCTCCTCCTACCACCTAACACTACAACCTGTGAGAGATACACTTACATAGCCAAACTGGAAGCAAAGCTCTCTCCGGCCAAGATTGTGCTAGACAGTCAAGAGGAGAAGGTTAACACCTGCATCACACCTCAAGCAACTCATAGCCCTTCAAAACCCACACCATCAACACCCACACATAGCAACACTAAACCCACATATGTGGAGGCCCTTAACATTAACCTGCCCAAGCAACAAGGACCTCCGAAGCCGAAACGCAAACAAACACCAGTCACAACCAAAGTGACACATAGCTCACAACACCAGTGTGCCACCCAATAACAGCCCCTAAGGCAAGACAATGTGCCCAACACTTTTGTCATAGGTGACTCTATAGTCAGGCACACTGATGTCCCACTCACCAGACTGAACAAGGAGAAAATTACAGTCAGCTGCCTGTCGGGTGCCAGGATCCACCACATAACGCATGCACTCAAGTCACTCCACAACAAGTACAAATATGACTCTGTCATTGTCCATGCTGGAGTGAATGACTTGAGACGTACCTCCCTGGACCACATGAAAAGAGATATGGAAGAGCTCTTGGATCATGTGACCCAGGCAGGTATGACCCTACCCAGAGTAGCATCCTGCCTTCGTCAAGAATGATACCACAGTATAAGGACAAAATGATTGACTTCAACAATTGGCTAAGCTTCTGGTGTCATTCAAAGGGGATCCAGTATTTGTCTGCCTGGGAAGACATGATCGACAAACCACGATGCTTTGCCAGAAATGGTATGCACCTGTCACCCCTGGGATTCAGGTTACTGGCTAAAGCTCTTGCCACTCCTATAGTGCCTTTTTTAGGCAAGTTTCAAAGGCTAAAACTACCACCATAACAAACAGAAGCAGGCAAAATCTGAAGGTAATGCTACTCAATGCTAGAAGTCTAAACCTCAAAATGCACTCTCTCAAGGCACTCCTAAAAATGGAGAACATCGATATCTGTGCAGTAATTGAGACCTGGTTCAAGGCTCCAGAGAGCACCCCTGCAATACCAGGCTACAATTCTTACCACACTTTTCGGCCACAAAACCAGGACCGAAACACTAAAGGTGGAGGAGTGTCCATATTCACCAAGGATATTCACACCTCCAGGCTAGTTGCCCAACAAAATGCATCTGAAATTCTTCAGGTGCAACTAACACTAGGTAAGACTGCAATCCAAATTGTAGCTTGCTACAGATCCCCATCCATGCCCTAAGATTCTCTCTACACCTTTCTAAACATACTGGAAAATATTAAGATACAACCAAACACCCTAATACTGGGTGATTTCAACTACCCTGCCATTAATTGGGAAAACTACTCAGGTACCAACTCCTTTTCCCAACGGTTCTTGGAATTCATAAATTCCAATGCCCTGGATCAACTAATCCATTGTCCCACCAGGGGCTCCAATATCCTAGACCTGGTCATTACCAACATGGGAGATAGATGCTCCACACCAGTGGTCACCCCCTCATTGGTCAGGTCTGACATAAGCAAATCACCCTTGACATTCACATCCCACCCCCACCCCCCAGTAAAGAAACCTCCTTAAAAAACTTCTCCAAAGCCAACTTCAAGCTACTGAAGTCAGAAGTGACAAACTTCACAACACCCACGCAGACGGGATATGGAAGTTCGACTGCAGAATCCTACACTAAGGCACTGTACGAGCACATCCACTCGTGCATGAATCATGCCATCCCAAATAGAACCAAGATGCTCTTCTCCAAAAAAAAGGAAGCCAATCTGGTGGTCCCCTGCTATAAACAAACTATACAACAGAAGGAAGAAACTGCTGCAAAAAAGAGGAAAATCCCAGGATGCAAAAAACTCCCTCACCAGCCTCAGTAAGAAGCTGAGATCCCTCATAAAATCCTTAAAAGCTAGTTACGAAAATAAAATTGCCAAAGATTCCAAAGACAACCACAAGGCATTCTATAGTTATGTCAAGAATCTAAATGGCAATGCTCAGATCTGCTCTGAGTTACAACAGAATGGCATTAAATATACCGATCCCAAGGATATTGCCATTATACTGGCAGATTGATTTAGTGCCAACTTCACCCCACTCTCACCCCTTAAAGGGCCCATCTCAATACCAAAAGACTGCCAAATTCCGATAATCACGGCCACACAGGTAGAAACCGCACTCTCCAAAGCTAAGAATACAGCATCCATGGGACCAGATGACATCCCAGGCTGTGTACTACATGAACTACAAAATGAACTGGCACCTCACCTAAGTGTGATGTTTAATCATAGCCTCACCTCAGGCTTTGTGCCCACTGAGTGGCGCACAGCTACAGTTATCCCGCTCCACAAGGGAGGATCCACCTTGGAATCCCGGGAACTACCGTCCCATCAGTCTGACAAGCCTGATTTGCAAGGGCATGGAATGCATTATCATGGAACTTATAAACAAAGACATTGGCAACCTTCAAACACTAGACCCCACCCACTTTGGGTTTGTGAAGGGCCGATCTTGTCTCCTGAATCCGATTGACTTATTCGAATCAGTCCACAGAGCTGTGGACGAGGGTAAGGCAGTCCACACAGCCTATCTGGACCTCGCCAAGGCCTTTGACACCATTCCCCACTTTGGAATCATAGATAAACTTACTAAGCTGGGCATAAATCCCTACATCACTCGATGGGTTGCTAACTGGCTCACTGACAGAACCCAGACAGTAAAAGTAGCAGACTCCAAATCCAGCTCCAGACAAGTGACAAGTGGAGTACCTCAGGGTTCAGTCCTGGGACCACTCTTGTTTGGCATCTACTTCTCTGAAGTACAGGCCAACACTAAGGGACTCTGGCTAACAAAGTTTACAGATGACTGCAAACTGGGAGCCATTATTGAATCCCCAAATGATGTGGATATTCTACAAAAGGACCTTACAGAAACAGATGCCTGGTGCCAGAGCCATGGGCTCAAGCTTAATGCCAAGAAATGTATAGTTATCCCCTTTGGAAAAAAACATGTACCCATGAATTACCACATAGGTGGCAGGACACTAAACATCGAAAGTGTGATGAGAACCTTAGGGACACAGGCGGACAGTGGTCTCACTTTCGATAACCACATTGCCACAACAGTCAAAAAATCCTTCTATGTGGCACACCTCATCACTAAGGGCTTTTCATCCAGAAAAAAGGAGGTCATTGTCCCACTGTACTCATCCCTCATTAGACCCATTATAGAGTATAATGCCCCGGTTGGTATGTACTTCACAAGACATCTGCAACAGCTTGAAAGGCCACAGAAATACCTCACTAAAAGAATCACAGGCCTAAAGCAGATGCTATATACTGACCATCTAAAAAAACTCCAGCTATACTCTGTGGCATATCGTCTACTCAGAGGCGATCTCTGCTTAACATACAAGGTCATGTCAAACCCTGAGCTGTTGGACATGCTCCACTTAAAGAAATCCCAATCCCTCAGAGCCACACGCTCCAGGGATCTAAACCTTGTTATCACAATGAACAAAACATGCTGGAGGGATAGGTTCCTGACCCAGAGACTCCCCATACTCTGGAATAGACTGCCCATACATATCAAGCACAGCGCCTCTTTGGCCCTCTTCAAAAGGAACCTTGATGATTGGATGGGAGATAGGAAATTCACCCCGGGGATCATGTCAGTCGCCCTGCTAGACAGGGGTCTGGAGAAGTAAATATTGTGGGAAGAAATATCCAGGGAATTCTTATGGCTAGGCTTGCATAGGCCCTAGGGCCGATAGCCTAGTACCAACCTATGAACCTATGAAATATACAAGACTTACATACACCAGAAATTACATTCTATGCTATTATAGCTGACATTTGTATTATACAATCATCTGATAGAATTCCTTATTGTAGGGTAGATATTATCTCAAAGTAAGCTGAGGAAGGGTTTATGGGGGGAAACGTGATAGAAAAAGATGAGGTTAGAGATTATCTAGTTGTGAGAGAGAGCATAGATTATAAGGTGGTCAGGAAAGAAGAAAAATGTATGACCAGAAGCTATTAAAACTAGTTTGCCTGAAGTAGTACAGAAACACTATTATTATAATATTAATATTATATATTAATATTGATATAATATTTTATTTATTTATTTATGTTTACTGGAAAAGTATGATTGGGCAAAAAGCTCATTTTCAGTGGTGGCCCAGAGAGAGAAAAGTTCCACATAAGAACCAACTATGCAATAATAAAACACAATAAGATAAAGTACAATGATAAAAATCTTATTAATGCAGTAGAAAACCACAAAGATGCAAGTCATATAACCACAGAAGAAAAATACTGGTGAAAGAGGTATCCACGGTAGACAGCATCTCTAACAATGTCATATAATCATGAAAAATACGGTCTAGGATTAGAGGCCTACAAAGTAAAGTAGAGCAAAGATAAGCAACGTGTGGAAAGTTATACAATTTTAATAACATCAAATGGAAATATATGTAGTACAGAACTGAAAGCCATAGTGGTAGGGCTATGGAAGAAAGGGCAGAAATGAAGGCGGATATAAAAATGATTTGGTGTATGTATATGTTGAGCTTTAAAGTAAAGTGGTGAAAGGAATAAAGTGAGTGTAGGCAAGAATGAAAAGTAGGAAGCAAAGGTGGAGAAAAAGAAGACGCTACAGTAGGTGAACAAACATGAATAGGATACTAAGTAGTAGGTGAAAATGATGTAATGGTTTACGCTCATCGGTGAAGAGATAGGCAAGTTTGACATGGGCTAATATGGTGGAAACAACTGTATCTGTAAGTAGGCCTAGCCAGAGGTGTTACATGTGCAAAACCAGGAGTCTAAGTATTTCCTTAACAGGTTTTTGAAATAATTTAGGTTACTCAGTTGCTTTATTTGAAGTAGGATGTGACTGCAAATCTTAGAGACATAGTTAGTGTAAAGTGAGTCATCAAATATATTGTTGGATTTGGTAGTGATGACAAGAAGTTTGTCACCTGAGCATAATGTTCTGCTAGGAAAGTAGAGCTGTACTAAATTAGCTAAGGAAGAAACATGTTCTGCATGGTGAATAAGGTTATGGGTATAACAACTGACTAGTTAGTTCCAGCCACTTGAGCTGCTTGAGGGCTATCCAGTGATGCAATTTATAAGGATGGTTTGCTGTGAATGTGGTGATTTTACTGTAGCATTGTTTGAGTTTATTTTTTGAGAAGAAAGTAGAATTGTGAGGGTGGGGGGACCCAAATAAGGGTGACAGGAGAAGATATGTTGCAGCAGTGTTGTTTATGGCTGAATCTGTTAGATAGGGTTTGGCTCTGTACAGTATGCCTAGTTTTTTTTTTGTTTGTTTTTGTTTTTGCTACACTTCGAATATATGGTGGTCAAGTTTTGACTTATTATCTTATTACATCTTAGAGTTAGGTATAATGGATCAATTCAATTGTGGTGTTCTTAGCTGATGTAATGGTAAATAATGTTTTTTGTGCAAACAGATATTTTAAGATAAATAACAGTTTACTTTTCTTGGTGTTTAGTATCAACTTGGAATTGTATATCCATGTTTTGACAGAAAAGAAAGATTTTGAGGTGTGTTGTTAATGTTCTTGTAGAGACCTAGCATGACAGATTATAGGAGAGTCATCAGCATACTGGACCAGGGAAAATTGATTGGTGGCACATTGAAGGTCATTAGTAAAGATACCAAACAGCAGTGGGGCAAAGAATGATCCAATGCACATCAGTAGACATGGAGAAATAGTATGAGACATCATTTTGCCACTTTACAGCTTATCTGTTAGTATGGTGACTGTAGAACCAGGAGGGGTATAGTGAAAGACAGAGACAGCAAATGTTAGGAAGAAGAAGAGTTAGTAGGAGGTGAACAAGAAGACAAACAAGGAAGGGGCTGATATCTCAGTTCACAGGAAGTCAACACCTTTGCTGAGTCTTCTTCAGCTGCAACTGGCTCTCTGCCTTTTGTTTTCCCTGATCAAATTCTGAAGAACTGATGGTAGATTCTTGTCTTTTACATTTTCCTTCCCTTTCTTCACCTTATCCTCTTTACATGTCAGCTCCCCCTACAAAGATCCTATTTTCATTATGGTTTTGTGCCCTCTTTACACTTCTGTCTCCCACTATCTCTACCTAGGTTCTCCTGATCCCCTTGTCTTTCTTGTCTCACCCTACCTATCATAGCTACTTTTTCTTTACCAGTACCCCTGTACAACTCATGTACTCTTCCTTCCATCTGGCAGTAATCTCCTTAATAACCCTAACACCTACTTAAATTTCAAACTCCTCTTCCTGTTCTAGTGCCCAGCAGACGCAACACCCCTCCCTTACAGGTCCTTATGCTACACTTGCATATCTTACCAGTCTCTCTCCTTTCCTACCTCCTCTATGCCCTGCCTCTTCCTCTGTCTACCATCTTCAAACATTACCACTATAAGAATAACACACCATTAAATGCCTAGTCAAAGAACAACTGTACCAGGTCAACTAACAGGCACTACACAGCACTGTCATCAGCCAACAACTCTGGACACTCCCTTGTGGCACCTCCAAATGCCACTAAATACCAAGAGGATGTAGCCCAATGACTACAGCCCTCCATAAAGTTGGCAGTGGGGGCAGGCAGTCAGACTCAGCAACAGCCTTAACTCTAAGACCCATTTGTTTTAATTGTTTATAAAATTCACAGAACAATAAGCCCCTACCAGCTTCATCCACATAATGCATACCCCAGTAGCTTCCCCACCTACAAACAGCTCCCTGTCAGTACTATTTTAAAATACCTAACACACACAAATACACACACACTAAAAAATAAATATGAGAAAAATCTGGTAATTTATACCATTGACAATAAAAAGGCATCATCTTTAAACATATCAAGCAATATAGAAAAGAAAAAACCATGACATAACAATATGGTTAATGATCAAACATATAACCATTCTTGGAAAAATTCACCACCTGCAATAGTACTTCATAGAATAATTTCAACATATAAATATTCAAAACTCATGTTCAACAATATAAAACACAAATTTGTCAGTGGCAATTATGGCTAAAAAAACTGATTCAGCCCCAGGCCCCAATGGGATTGTTTTTCTTCAGAAAATATTATACAAAATATTACATCCTGCTTACATTACCTATTCCAGCAAACACAACATCTTAGTTATGTTCCAGAGATTTGAAAAAAAAAAGCTCTGGTAGTGCAAGACGTCCATAGCTAAGTAGACCCATAAGTTTAACAAGTATAACTGGGAATTGCTTTGAGAGAAAGTGGTCAACACCTTCATATTAGCTTTCTTATCACGTCATGTACTATGGATATATCAACATTGATTCACTGCAGGAAGCACATGCCAAACTAACTTACTCAGTTGATATCAGCCTGTCTAAGAAGCCTTGGTCTTAGGACTTTTTCTAGATGTGATGTATTTAGATCTAGTAAAGGCCTCTGACACAGTACTACATAAAGCTATTATGAGCATATTGGTTAAAAAAAGTAAAAGGATGCTTAATTACAACTTTATATCTACTAATATTTTGAAGGGGAAAAAAAAAAAAATATATATATATATATATATATATTTATATATATTTGTATTTGTCCTACTTGTATATTCTACTAGAGTACTGACTGTATATTCTTCTAGTTATCACACACCATGTTAATGGTCCTCTGTACTACTTATAAATGTTAAGAATTGCTTTGTACTGTTTTCATCTAATATTGTATTGTATCATGGAGCTTTTCTCCCCGGGCCTCCGCTGAAAATGGACCTGTGTCCAGTCGGACTTTCCCGGTTAACAAAAATAAAATAAAATAAAATAAATAAAATAAAATAAAATTAATTAGATGTACTGGTATTTGATTAAAGTGGAAGAAGGTGTTGAATGGAAACTGGAAATTCCATGTCAGATACTAAGTCTGCCTGCTTAGGAGTTCCCCATGGGTTTGTATTGAGTGCTATACTTTTCACTGTCTTTATGTCAAGTTTCCATCTGTCCAGTGAGCTGCGGCTAAGTAAGTTTGTGGATGATTCAGAAACTGGGGCTGAAGTTAATAATGTTGAGGATCAATAAACAATACAGCATCATTTAGACAATTTGGATGTTTGGTCAACATTAAGTAATATGGACTTTAATGTGAATAAGACAAAGATTATACATTTTAGATAATAAAATTATGGTTATCCTTAATTGATAGCTCATTATTGTAGGAGGCAGATATTATAAGAGGTCTAAAAATAAAGATTGATAAGGACTTTTCTATTGGTCCAAATTTGTTGGAAATTATTAAGAAATGTTATACTGATGCTAAAAGTATTCTTTGAACTGTAAGCAGCTGAGATGCTAGAGCACTGGTCCCAATTCATCTGTCAGTGATAAGTTCAACAATAGAATATGGAACATCTGTATTTCTTATAACTGTTCTAAAATTAGCAAACTAGAGAGGATACAAAGACACTTCACTAGACAAATTAAGAGCATAGGTTCATAGGTGAGTACTAGGCTAATGGCCCTGGAGCCTTTACAAGCCTAGCCCATATGCCACCCGACCTTAGTTCTTAGTGCCTCTGTTGAGCAGAGCATTAGAAAATACAGTTATATCAAGAGATTGGACATACTGTCTCTATTTTATTTAGTTATTTTTGATTTATGTATTTATTTGACATTTGTTAACTGGGATAGTCCGAATGAGCAAAAGCCCTTTTTCAGCAGAGAAATGCTCCACAGTAAGACAAGATATTACATCACAATGTCTACTAAGGTACACTAGTAAAATGCAATAGTAATATATACAGGCATTACAGATATAACACATTAATACACAAATCACAATGATTAGTAAGATACAATAGTAAAAACATTAATACTATATGCAGTCTTTACAGATATAACAAACTCTTACACACATCTATTTTATAGTTATTTTTGGTATAACCTGAGGTTCCAGGAGTAGAATTGAGCAGACTTTCTTAAACAGTGAGAAAGAAAGTAATTATGTCAGTAAATATTAATTAGGAGAGGAAACAGCTTATAGAATAGTGTGCAAGGAAGTAATCCAGTTAGCAAAAAGTTAGGAGAGGAAACAGCTTGTAGAATTGGAGATTAAGCATGTGTGAAAGTTTTGACAGGAGTTAAAGGTAGGGGAAACTGTAATAAAGGAGAGTTAGGTAAATAAATACGTGGAAAAGAAGATAAAGTAAATGAGGAGGTTAGGTAATGAGTATAGTGGTGATAAATACAGGGAGAGCTGGGCCAAGAAGATGCAGATAAGATTATATGTAAGAGAAAATATAAGAGCATAGTAAGAAGGGAGTGGGAGTTGGATTGCAGAAGATGGGAGAGAGTTCAACTTGGATATTTACATTGACATGTCCAGGTGGTATTTAGGTAATCTTTTTGTACTTTCTTGAAGTAATGAGTCTGGTTTATTTTTCTTAGAGACATGGGAAGATTGTTTCATGAGAGGGCTGGTAAATAGCTGTACAGATTTTGTCCAAAAGAGCTCCTGGGTTTGTAGATTTCTAGGCAATATTGATCAGAGATCCTAAGAGTTTGAGAGGGGGTATAGAGGGAGACTAAAGGGGAGATGTTGGGGCAGGAGGAGGTTTTGTGCACAATGGAATGAATGAAGGTAAGTTGCAAAAGTTGAAGGTGAGGAAATTCTAACTAGTTTAAAGACTTAAGAGCAAGATAGTGATGTGACTTTGGTGGGTTATTAGATGCAAATGTAGCTATTTTATTGTAGGTAAATTCAAGTTTTGTGAGGAGATTAGACTGTAGGTTAGTTAGGATTTCAGAAGTATAGAAAAGGTTAAGAAGGAGGTAATCATGGGCAGGTGTTTGACATGACTCAATAGTTAGGAACTTTTTATTTCTGTACAACAGACCTCATTTTTGAAGGCTTTTCTTAATACAGTGGAATACATGTAGGTCAGACTTTAGTTGGTCATCTATAACAGCACTTAGACACTTAGTATGGGTTTCAGGCTTAATGATTGTGTTGTTTAGGGATGTAATGCTGAATGTGAATTTGTGTTCAGACAGTTATTTGGGGAGGAAAAGTAGAAGTTTAGTGTTTTGGGGG
>NC_056746.1:304973379-305028379 GCF_019279795.1 Protopterus annectens | reverse complement strand
ACTGAATGATAAGTTAGTTAACAACAAACAGAGCCTAAATGTTCCAAAAGAAAGATGCGCAGGTAAGATTTTTTTGAAAATAGTTTTGAAATATTTTCAAGAATGCCAAGAACAATGTCATTGTTAATCAAGTCAATTAGGGGATTTCCTCATGCAGGAGTTCTCATTACAACCTCAAATTTTCACTTACCCGAGATATGAATATGAAATTGAAGATTAAAAGTTTCTTTCGTTCGAAAGCAAACTGTAGATTTTGATGGTGAGTAGTGATCAGCCTCTGAAATGGCACCTTCCACACAGAGTGAGCTTTCAGAGTGAGAGCATGCAAATAGTCAGTCAGTCAGTTACATAGTTCATTTAAGTTCAATGCTCCTGCCATCCATCCTGATGTATTTGTATACAATAAACTAATTAAATGAACACTCAAGCCTCAACGTCTTCTTAATACACTTAAGAAGAGCGAAAGATGGATGATAGAAAGAAGCCAAGACTCTGAAGTGATGAGACACCGAATTGGAAGACAAAGGAGCCTGGTCTAAATGCAGGGGGGGAGAACTGTCAAAGAGAAGTACACTTATCAGATAAAGGAGGCTTCTGGGCAACAGACATCTAAGAACCCTTAGCAGAGGGGCCTCCCACCCTTCCTGCCCTTAGAGACCTAGCAGAGATGCTTGCAAACAAAAGTAGATCTAGAAGAATAATTCCTCTGGAACTTAGGGACAGGACAGACAAAAATTTCTTAAAGAGACTTAAACAAATCAGCAGCAGCAGTCCCAAAAATATACGTATTCCCCAAAGGAGCATCCAACAATTTGGCCTTAATGTCCTCAGGAAGAGACAGAAGATGAAGCCAAGAATAACACCTCATGATGGACCTAAAAGCCACAGCCCTAGAACAGGCATCAGCAGCATCATAGCTACACTTAATAGACCGGCGAAACACTTGAGAAGCAGAACCTAAAAAAGATAAGGCAGAGGATTTGCCATCAGAATAAGGGAGAGCAGAGATAACCTGACAATCCTGAGCAATCAAGGCCAGAGCATACCAGGTAATTTGGGTCTGGTAATTAATAACCCCAAAGGTCCAAGTAGAAGCAGTGTAAACTTTCTTGCCAGTCCTCTCCATTGCCCTATTGCCCTTATCAGATGGCAAAAGTTTGGAAGGTTTGTCAGAAGAGACTGACACTACAGCAGGATCAGCAGAAGGACATTTAAATAAAAAAAAAAGACAATCCTTAAGAACCTTATAGAGCCTATCAGGTTTCTTAGGATCAGGATGATAATCAGGGGATTTGGAAGCAGCAATGAAAATATCTAACAAGGCAGCCAACACAGTAGGAACTGCCAATGGTTTAGAAGTATCCACCTGAAGCAACTCATAATATCTTCTCTGACTATCCAACACTTGAGAAGAATCCCACTTAAAGAATTATATTATCATAGCAATGAGAAGAATCCCACTTAAAGAATTCTATTATCATAGCAATTGTGCCCCCAAAGGACAATTCCTCGAAAGGAGACTCAGGGTTAACAGTCTCCTCATCATCAGAACCATAAGCCCAAGGTGAAGGTATCTGTGAAGAATAGGGCACACTCATCTGAGAAATCTGGTCCCTAAACCATTTAGAAGGGGTAGAGGTCCAAGGAGGAGCAGGTACTGAAACCCCTTGAGAAGGCTTTAGGGCCATTAAGGCAGAGAACAACCCCTGAGTAAACTCCTGCCATTACCTTTGAGGATCCACAGGACAGATGGAAACATGCTTCAGTTTTTGTCTTTTCTTAGAGAGGACATCAGCCTTAACAAATACCATAGGTCCTGACTCTTGGCGAGATTCTAGAAGGCAACCCGGAACTTCCTCCCTGACCAATATCTGTAGAATCCCTCTAGGACACTCGGAGATAATCAACTACAGTTCCCCCTCGATGTCCACAGTAGACGCCTGCAAAGCCTCAGAGAACATGCAAACAGACAGATCCATGCTGGCCTCCTACTGGGTCATGACAGAGGAATCTGACGTAAACACCAAACAAACTACAGAGCTATTACCTGCTTCTAGAGGGATGTCTGCTGGAGGCTGGACAGCTAAAGAATACAGCTGTGACTTCTTGGCCTTCTTCTTACCTAGCAGGAGTATCTCAGGGTTAAAGGATTCTGCTATGGTACCCTGGGCTAACTGTCTAAGGCATTGATTTTCAAGATAAATGGCCAAGGAAGACAAACAGCTCGAGTGTTTTAGGCACAAATGCCTTAAAGATACTACAAGAGGTATGATCATGGGAAGCACCCAAATAAAAAAGACATTGCTTGTGATGAACCCTATGGGGAATCTGCCTCCCACACTGACATTTTCCCCTCTTGGATGACATGAACTCTAGGTAGTGATAAAAAATACAATAGGATTCGAACTGGCGTCAAAAGAAGTTCTGGGTAGTTGTGTTCGTATGTTCCTTTTATGCTCTTTGTTCTGTGCAGGGAGCATAAATGTGACATACGGTGCAAACAAGAGCTTCTCCAAGCTTATCTATATTGGCTGAGCGACAGGCTGCCTGGGGAAGGATATCCCTTATGTACTAAATACTGCAACAGTGATATGGAAAGACATCAATAAATATCTAGGTGTCTCGACACCTGACATCAGATGTTTACAATGTGCTCTAAGTTAGTACTGTGGGAGACTTGACAACAGTCTGCCCCACCACACATCAACCTGTGTTACATGCTGTCTTCAAGTATCTGAAGATCCATGCTAACTAGCATGCAGCCACTCCCTTGCTCCACAACTTTCTGCTTCATAGGATCATAGGAGTTATTTTGCTATTGACCGGAGGCCATTTCAAGCCAAGCCATTTTATCCCAACGTAATACCATAGATACCCTAGTCAATACCCATCATTGTACTTATTAATGACTGCTCATGTCCAGGAGGGTTGTGGGCACTATCCCCAGTAAAAATCTACAGCGCCCCATCCATGTAACTACTCTTTGGCTGGCTTGCAGCTTTCTAGCCTTACATCACTTTCAGCATCTGATCAGAGCTAGCTGCTTAGCTATGCAGACTGCTGCCATTTGTATGTTCAAGCCTACTTTACACTGCAGTATTATTACAGCTATGCAGTGCAAGCCTTACGAAGGTGCATGGAACATCACTATGAATACCAGCCTTGGTGTGATTATCTTGTTTACAGCTGATAATTTCAATACTTCCTTTTATGTAACAATATTTTTCTGGGGCAAAGCTGAACTGTCTTGCATCTCATTCACTCTGAACAGTTGCAGCAGTGGCACACTCTTCTAAGTTGTTTGCCTTACACTACCTGACTCTTCTTGCAATAGAACCTTTCTCTAACTTCATAAGGCATAATATAAATATAAAAGGTTAAAAATTAAATGAAAATCTTTCCCCTAAAATCCAGTTGTTTGCTGATAATATTTTAATTACTAGTGGAAATGCTGAAACATCTCTAAAACATTTAGTACAATCTATGGACTTCTTTGAAAGACTATCAGGGCTAAAATTAAATCAAAATAAAACAAAGACATTGCTAATAAAGACTACCTGACTCTTACTATATGTTATGGCATGCAGCCACTTTGTTATGTACACCCCTGTTCCCCCCTCCCTAAATGTAATGCTAAATGTCACTAGGAGGTTTCTTGCCTAATAACACTACCTAGGCCATGATCAAGTTTATATTCTGAATTATTACTAAAGCTACTACAATTCATTTATCAGCAGCTTAAAAACTAAGATTTGCAACTGTGGCTGTGGATCATAATCCAACAGTGCAATTGTTGCTATAATGCTAGTGAAGCTGGTGTGAGTGTGTGTGTAACATGTGTAGCTGTTTAAACATTTTTCACTAAGACACACAATCTCCTGACAGAATGAGTTGGTATGTATATGGGGAAAAGAAGGAAGCCAACTGAAACTATAATTTGTACTACAAAGATAATGGAACAGAAGGATGACTCATCTGGAAGCAGGAAAACATAATCCTTATAAATTGAAATATAAATGGGCACAAACATGCTTGGGAGAAGATTAAATGCGCATATTTTGGTCAGACTATGCATTGTATGTGTGTATACATTGTATGTGTGTTTGTACGTATTTGGGGAGTGGAAATGATCTACATTTTTCCCTTGCTCCTTCTACCTGATACGTTTGTTTTTAGTGCTTTCTGATCTTACGCCATGAATTAAACTTCTTCAAATAAGTCTCTTACATTTCTCAATTATTTCTTAACCTGAGTGATAGTTTTCTACTGTCTGCTTGTCCTGTGCAGCATATCTTTTGATATTTACTTTGTTTGATGATGTCCTGGATTAAAAGTATGATTCCAATTTGGTAATGTACTAATCTTTTACACATTTTATAAATGCTACAGTAAAGCTTAGTATTTCTAGTCGAGAGTACCTAACCAGAAAGGTATATACTCTACAAATGTAGTAGACTCGCAGTCACATTTCTGTACTACAAATCTAGAACAAGTAGAGCAAAGATGTGTTCTGAACTGGTTGACAAAAAGGCATGAAACAATGACTTCCCCTAGAATGTAATGAAGGTGTATGTTTAAAAATTCTGAGAGCGATAAACAGCAGCAGTATTTTTTGTAGTTGAATACCTGGCCTTGCCACAAAAAATGTATCCTTAGGTGATCTTAAGGATGTATGCAGTTTAGATGAATTGGAGCAGGTATTTGAAAACAGGGGGCAAAGATTTTGACTGCCTAATACCTTCATAGTTTTGGCACCTTTGCTGGCAGCCATTCCTGCAACAGTTCTAGAGACATACAGTTTTATTGCTCCAAATCAAACCCATAACATAAGTAATGGCTAGAATCTATGCAATGCATTAATTTACAACACCCTTAATCAGTATGAACATCTTTACCCACTGGATGACTGAAATTGATTAACATCTATAAATGGTGAAATATGGTGGATTCACTGATAAGCCTGACCATAGTTTAAGGGATGCTACAGTTTGCATATTGTAGTGCTGTATACAACTGGAGGTCTAGCATGGAGAAGCTGTAAAAGTGAGGACTTTCTTGATCTGTGTTGGCCTAGGATTTTCATAGGTGTGTACTAGTCTAATAACCACTGGGGCCTTTTTAAATCTATCCATGCATCCCAAATCTCTGACAAGTTCTGGTACCCTTGGTAAACTTAAGAAGGCGCTTGGAAAAATGAACCATTTACAGGCTGCCTGTGTCTTTTAGAGACATAGGTGCCAAACCAGGATTGAATTTCCCGTCCCCCATTCAATTATCCAAGTTACACTTGAATTAAATTAGGGAGGATCTCTGCTTCACACGGATGGGGAACCTGTTGCAGTTGTTCATTTTGTGATAAAATGTATTTTTTATATATATATATATATATATATATATATATATACATACATATATCGTGCACTTATCTTGACGCATTTTATAGCTCAGATTACCAAGATATATTGAAAAACATATTTCTGAATTTTAAGGTTGATTTTTTTTTTTAATTACAGGACACAAAGAATTTTTGACAAAAAGCATTTTTATATAAAACATTTTGATATACATCATAGTCTCATAATGCACTGTAATATTACTTTATACTGTTATTAAGATGCAATAAGAAAACATACTTTTTGGAAGTTTTGAGATGGAGTTTTCCTTTAAATGTAACTGATAAATAGTTAAATAGCATTGTAGTAGTGATTGTAACATGTCCTGCTAAAACATTTTTTAGCTACATAGATGTTTAGATACCATAGCATAGACGTTTAGTTACCACTGCATTTTGATAGAAATCATTTTTATACAGAACATTTTCTAAAGTGCACTGTTTCATTTTCTGTCTTGTAAGAAGGAATGAAAACATTTTCAGAGTTTACAAGCTGGACCAAGTTCTCCTTCACGTGTCACACCCTACCTCTGAGCAGACGTTGCCTGTTTCTTGTTTGGCTTTTAGCATTTAGCAAAGGCACCATCTTCCAGGTCTGGTTACCAAACAGGCTCATTCTTGATAGAAAAAGTTTTTATTTTATATTGAATATATTCAGATATACAGCATTTTTAGACAATACAGCATAATTTTGCTAGCTCTTGTAATGGAAGGGTTTCTGTTTGGGGCAATAACATACATACTGCTGTAAATTTACATGCAAGATGTAATAGCATTAAGAACAAGAGCCCTTCTTGTCTCTGTAACTCAACAGATAAGCATAACGTGTGCTAATTATGTGTCCATGATTTTTGCCTGATGGCTCTGAATTTGTAGTGGCTCATAGGAAGTTACTAGGCTAATAACCCTAAAGCCTATACAAGCCTAGCCATGTTATACCTGTGTTCCCTGATTGATCATGATAGATGGTCTATATTTGCAGCGCTAGTCTATGATCAGTACCATCTGCCCCTATCCAAGATGGACACAGGTGCCACACCCAGGGTGAAATTACAATCTCCCTTCCAATTGTCTAAATTGCTCTTAAAGAGGGCCATTGCGGAGCTTTAGGAGTTTGTTCCAGAGGAGCAGCAATGTCTGGGAGACATATCCGTCTCTCCAGCATGTCCTGTTAATGTCACAGGCTACATTAAGATCCCTGTAGTGATTGAATCTTGTCCCATCTAACTTACAGATGTGCAGCATTTCCATTAGGTCTGGTTCACAGACTGGTCTGTAGGTCAAGCACAGGTCACCTCTCAGCAGCCTATAAGATACAGAGTACAGTGACAGGGCTTTCAGTCTATCCACATAGGTCATGTTTTGAAGGCCCTGAATTTTCTTGGTGAGAAACCTCTGTGGTCTCTCCAGCTGCTGCAGTGGTCTAGTGAGGTACATACAGAAGGGAGCATTGGTTTACCTTTAAAATGTTGACAGTCGGAACATCGAACCAGCTTCCACAAACTCTGAACTGTGCCTGGTCAAAACCTCGAATGCCGATGTTCCAAACCACAAAATCTCACCCCCTTTTTGACCCCATGTTACCACTTGTTTGTAGGTGTGGTGCAGTCGGAAATGTCGAGGTTCGATGTTTTTTCAAATATGTGATGTCTCGGCGGTATGGATTTTGCAGAAACATTTCAGTGGTACACCTGTTCAACTTTGTGCAGTTTCCATTTTAAAGGTAAATTGGCAGCATTGTACTATATTAGTGGTCTGATTGAGAGTCGAGTACAAAGGAGTTCTAACATCCCTAGTCTTGGATGCGATGCCCTTACGTATGACATGTGCAATGTAGAAGGCTTTCTTTACTACTGTGGACACATGGTGATCCAAGTTTAGGTTGCTGTCATCATGTGTTCCCAAATCTAACATCACTGGGTTACAGCTTAGGGGGGGTACTGTCTATATTGTAATTTGCAGGTACTTCCCCTTTGCCAAAGGGGATAATAATGCACTTTTTTTGCATTTAATTTAAGTCCGTGGCTTTGGCACCAATCTCTGTGTTAGCCCCTTTTGTAATATGTCAATATCATTACGGACTCAATTGCACCCAGTCTGCAATCATCAGCAAACTTGGTAAGCCACATGCTGTCTACTTTCACCTGGACTTCCGAGAAGCAGATTCCAAATAGCAGAGGGCCCAGCACAGATCCTTGTGGCAAACCATTGGCAACTGGTCTACTAGTAGAGGTGGAATCCCAACTTTGACTATATGAATTCTGTCGGTAAGACAGTTAGCTATCCATTTAGTGATGTAAGGATTAACCCCCAGCTGGGTGAGTTTCTCAATGATACCTGAGTCAAGACAGATGGAATGTACTGTTTTGCCTTCATCCAGGGCTTTGGTGACATTCTCAAAGTCCACCAGGTTTAATAAGCATGATCTACCCTTAACAAAGCCAAACTGGGTCAAAACAAGAGTTTTAACATCACCTATGTCTTTCTTAATAAGGCCTGTGACGATCCTTTCCATGGCCTTGCAGAAGGCTGGTTAGGCTTATTGTTCTTTAGTTCCCAGGGTCAGCTGATGGACCACCTTTGTGCAATGGGGATTACTGTTACTCTTTTCCACTCTGCTGGAACAAAAACAGTGGGACTTAGGCTGTGGTTAGAGTGCTAAGTGGTTCAGCTAGGTCCTGTTTTAGCTTGTTTAGTAAGCAGTCTGGGATGTTAGCTGGTCCCGTAGAGGCAATGTTTTAGGCCTTGGAGAGCACGGTTATGACATACTCTTTGGAGATACTAGACAGAAGACTGGTGGCTGATATGCTTTGCAGTATGAGTGGTGGAGACACAGGAGTGAAGTTTGTGCCAAATCTGTGAGCTAGCAGGTTGGCAATTTCATCAGGTTCAATATGAATGGTACCATCCACTACATGTTCGGCACAAAACTGGGCCATCCCTTCATAGCTAAAGAATAACTTATGATTATCCTTAGCTAGGGATGCTAATTTAGCTTCACAGTTAGCTTTAGAAGATTTTTCAAGATATCCGATTTGTTTGTTCAAGCTGTGGATGGTGTTTTTCCTCTGCTGAATCAGTTCCCTTTTGTTCTTAGACCTCAGTTTCTTCCTTTTATTATATAAGCTATTTATACTCAAGGTCAATCAAGGTGGCTTGTTTTCGTGAGGACCTGGTTTTGATCCATTCAGTTACTGCCAGGTTTATACAGCTGTGTAAATGTTTATACAGGGCATTCATGTACATCTTTGCATAGCAGTCTTTGTCGTTTGCGTTAGCAGGGGGCTTGAAACTATTTATACCATTGGTTAGTAGGCTGTAGTTTGTTTGGAAAAATTTTTCATATTCTTAGCTCCTGGAGGGGGTCAGATCCAATTGTTCGAGACTGATTTATGACCAGACCTTACCAGGGAGGGCAACACACAGGGGGTTGTGGATTCATCCCCCAGCCCCTTCTAGGGGTACAGACTATCTGTTCCACAGCATTTGTATTGACAAAGTCCAGGAACCTCAGGGCAAGCATGTTTGTGCTCAGATATAGCTCCCAAATGATGGAAGCATAACTGAAAGAGGGTCTTACACAAACAGATAATTAATGTCAAATGTCATGGCTTTAAACTCAATGCAAAAAAATGTATCATCATCCCTTTCGGTAAGGGCGATGTTCCTGCTAACTACCACATCACTAGCAACACCTTAAGTATGCACTCAGTGGTGAGAGACCTGGGCAGACTGCTTGACAGCAACCTTACTTTTCACCACCATGGCTCCACAGTGGTAAGAAGAGCATTCTATACTGCTCATCTGGGTCTATATTATGTCATCGAAAAACGAGTTCATCGAACACATTTTCATTGACCACTATACAGGGGAAAAAAATCACTTGGTCAAACAAAAACAAAACAAACTTTCAAACCCTACAACATGGGGGGGGGGCTTCACTCCCCCCCACACCCCCTAACTAAATATACCAACTCCAATAATGCACTACAGTGGGGAAAAGGCCAAATCCCTCACAACGGCCAAGAGTTTTTTCCCCTGGGAAAAAATTTGCTGAAGTGGCAGTTCAGAGATTAGTGTTTTCACTGTGTATCAGTCGACAAAAACCTGTTCGATGAACACATTTTTCGATAACATAATACAGATCCGCTCATTTCAAAGTAAGGGCATTGCCTCCAGAAAAAAAGAAGTTACAACCTCCCTGCACTCTTCCCTCATCAGGCCAATAATTGAGTGCAACCCCCCCCCCCCTTTTGGTATGTGCCTTTCCATGTATCTGCGGCAACTGGACATAGCACAAAAATTCGAGGTCTTCACTATCTGTCCTATGTGGATTGCCTGAAATCACTTGTCATTTTATTTTCTTTCATACAGACTACTCAGAGGCGATCTCTGCCTTGCATAAAAGACAATCTTTGATCCTGCTTTATTAGAAATGCTGCATCTCCGCAAGTCAAATGGTACACGGGTTACTCTCCCTAAATACATTAACCTGGTATGTGACATTAATAGAAGCTGGTGGAGGGACAGATTTATCTACCAGGGGTTTCCACACCTCAGGAACAGACTCCCACTTCGTGTCAAACAGAGCACCTCATTGGCCCATTTCAAATGCAGTCTGGACGGGTAACCATAAATCCTCTCCCCTCCCCCCCCCCCCCCCGGGGGTTCCACCTGTGTACCTCTCAGACAAGGCCAATAGGTGCTGATCATGGAAATAAGGGTAGAATTTGGCTAGGCTTGTATTGGCCCTAGGGCCATTAGCGTAGTAACTTCCTACAATCCTATGAAATCACCCACGACCAAGGTGTTTGGCTGTACAGCAAATGACTGTGGTAAATCCAGTGTGGCTGTGTGTTTCTCTTGGTTCATGCTGGGGGACCTATAGCTAGCAATGATTTGGAAAGAGGTCTTACCTACAGTTTGTTGAACTAGGAGTAGCTCAAGAGAGTCGTACTGTTTAACCAATCTCGGGGTGCATTTGTCTTTAATGAAGATAGATACACCCCTGCCTTTGGTTCTTTCACCCTCATTTTGAGGTCTGAACGTGTGACGACATTGTAGTTTTGCACTACTGAGGTGCTCTCTGTGGCCTTCAATCACACCGTGACTGCACAGACAGCAGAATCTTCCAAAACGAGAAGTACTTCCAGGGAGTGCAGTTTCCTGTTTAGACTTAAAAAATACTAATTGGCTTTGTCATTCATTCCAGGAGTTTGAAACGTATGCCCAGGGTGACACAGTACTGACTGTATCTCAATTCAACTGCTGTCTCACGCACTAAGATTTGGTAATCTCCTAGTGTAGTACCTCAAGTACCTGTAGTACCACAAGTCTGTGTCAGCTAGCGTCTGGTATGATTCCGCTATTTTTACATTTCCCGCACAAGTTTCTTCCATTGTCAACATCTTCCAGTAAAAAATCTGTACACCATGACCCCAGAATAGGGACAGGGGAAAGCTAAAAGTAACGGTATGGCAGGAGCAAAATAAATATTCATGCGGGCTTGGACTGGGGGCGTGTTCGGGGCGGGATTTGCTACTGCGCATCCTGCGAGGTACTACACTTGGAGATTACCTAAAATTTTACTTTCAGATGAACAATCCTATTTTTAATCAAGTTAAGTGTGGTGTTTGCACCACTACAATAATATTCACTTATAAATAAATGTCTAAGTTGCCTCCGAGGATGTCACCACTACCGCCACGTCAATCCACAAGAAGTGAAAAAATTGTGTTTCATTATTAGGCTCCCCAATGAGTTGTCATCCAAGTAACTTCGCTCTTAAAAACAGAAGATCCCAAGTTAAAGACCAATGCTATCAGAACACAACTAGCTATAACGTTTTATGACAAACGCTCAGAACAAAAAATGTACTCGGCTGAATGCAAAATATCTTGACTACTTACACCCTTGAGTACTACCCCTTATTTTAATACTTCTAGTGCAAACTGCCTCTTCCGGACTACTTATACCATCTCACCTACGTCCGAACAAGCAGAGCATAAGATTGACCGCATTCCCATGATGCTTTTCTACTTAATGACCTTACGCAGAGTTCGTAGTGCATGCGAAATTGTAGAACCTGCCTCCTGGAAATCATTGAGAGAGCATCATGGCTGACAAGCTTGGTGAGTCTCTGTATGAACGTTTTCATTGTGAAGTATCATCTCTATAATTTGCTTAAATATTTTGTAAAATAAACTCTAGCACGTCTCTATTTAGTGGCGGTAGCCACGTTGATGTAGTGTAGAGTGTAAATGTCAAGCTTGATAACAGGATTTATAGTAGTATGTCCTTTGTCAAGGACTTTTTTTCTTGATTAGCATTACGTCCCTGAAGTGTTTATATTGGGGGGGGGTTAGTTATTTGTTATGTCGCTTTCTCGCATGTACGTTGACGTTAATGTTCTGTAATGCAACTGTGAATTCGGCTAACAGATCCCCGCTATTATATTCTTGATTGTCTGCAAATATTTGACATATGTCATTTGAGTGAAGCTATGTGTTAGGTGACGATGTTTATATTCGTTTGCAAAAAAAAAAAAAATGTTTTATTCTGTATTGTAATACTGCTCTTATTGCTGTGTGTTTTTGTTACACTAATTGCTTTTCTGTTGTTCTGTATTCTAATTAGTTACTAACTTCTGCTTAGTAGTTTTAGTTAAACTCTTGTATATATTTTTTTCTTAAGTGTGTTACCATAGACTGTTACAGTAGAGCTTTTCTCCTCGGGCCTCTACTGAAAATGGACATGTATCCAGTTAGACTAGCCCGGTCAACAAATGTAAAATAAATAAATAAATAAAATATTCTTGTGTACGAGTGACTTCTCCTTGTGCTGGCGGTTGTCACCGTTTTACCTGAAGAATTTATAACACAGTCCTAAAGTATAGAGAACAAATAACCAAATTCTGCATTTTTCTGTTTGGATATTATTGTCGCTACATTCATGCAGCAAGTCTGTATCCTGGGTGTCATTCATCTGTCATTTTTTGCTTTAACACTAGCTGTTTTGCTTCAGGAATTAACAGCGTTTTCAGTTTTTTGTACTGCTGTAGATGTGTAGACTGTAAGCTGCAAGTGTACGCCTTCATTTAGTATGTGTTAATCTATGTAAACCATGTATTGATTGATACATTTGTATGTCACAATTCTGATATATCGCTGGTCATGTCATATCATTCTGCTCTTACTAATGGCGAGAAACGTAAAACTAATCTTGAGCTCAACAAGTAGCATTTGCGCGGCAGTGTATTAAGCCGCCACATTGTGATTGAGCGACGTAATGACTGTGAATGAGTTCTGGGTCTTTTTACGACTATAGCAAGTTTCTTCACGAGTCTTTGTATTTCGTGGTAGGAACGCGTAAAGAACTCCTGAATCTGATGCCCTCTGCCATGATTGGGATCCTGTCACCAAAACTGTTAGAGTCCAGCTAAATGCTCCCATTGTTAAGTAAATCAGAAGTGCTCCCCTACTTTGTTCTGGAAGACCATACAGGGTATTCTTAGGAAGAAGTTATGGTTGTTAGTCCAGTTTTATTTTGAAAGTGGCTAGGGTACTATTTTGGTATATAGGAGAAGCAGCTTATTCTACGGATGGGAGAGGCTCCTTGTCTGTCCTGTGAGTGACGTAAAGACCTTTTTGGTTAGGAGCTTTTGGAGTCTCTCATATTGAGTAGTACGCTTGGACAAATTGAAGGAACTGTTAATAGCTAATGGCTGGTCTAATGTTTTACGAATATAATGGGATCAAAACATCATTATAGCTAGAGGCCATGGTTTTGGAGTAGATTTTTTCAAACTAGTGGAAGTTTAGTAGTCGTGTGATGGTGAAATGTCGATATGGGTGTTAAGATCTTTATCAGTTTTATCAGTTTGGATCTGTGTGATGGGTGTCAAATTTTTGTTTAATAGAAGTGCAGTGCATTCTTTAGCTTATAGTTGAGGTCATTGGCATTACTCAGTGTGTTGGTGAGTTCCTATTGGAGTTACAATGTGTGAGAACCAGAAAATACACCCCTGGAATCCCATCTGTGTCCCTGCAGAACAGAGAAAACAGGTGCTGACTTTGTGGGAACATGGGTGAAATTCTTGGCTAGGCTTGTAAGGGCCTCCGGGCCAATAGCCTAGTACCATCCTATGATTTAAGTGCCACAGAGAAGAGGGTCTAATACAGATTCTTGAGAAACTCCACTGGTTAATTTTTTGCATTCAGGGGAATCGGCAGCAATTTTTTACTGCCATGGTTCTATTAGTTAGTCATTTGGCTGTCTAGTTAGTAGTCTTTAAGGTCTGAACTCTTAAACCTTAAGCTTTTAAAAGCTTATTAGTAATACTTTTTGTGAGGGCTTGTATCAAATGGTTTAGCCAGGTTGAAGGAGGTAGCATGCACAGAATATCCATGGTCTACTGCTTCTGTGACTTTAGAACAAGAAAAATAGAGTAACTAGATTGGTATGTGATCTACAACTGGGAAATATCTTTTGTTTAGGTCAACATGCTGAGAAATGATGTGCTCCATATCTTTGCATTTGAAACTTGTAAGACTTATGGGACTGTAGTTGCTTGGGTCAGTGGTTGCGCCACTCTTGCATTACATCACTGCGGCTCTTCCAAGCATCAGGTATGCAACTTGTGGAGCAATTAAGGTTAAAAAGCTTAAGGAGCAGAAATAGGCCATAGTTGGCACTAACAAGGAGGCAGCTTGGTGTGTTGTCAGGGTCCATGGACGTAAGTTTGCTTATGGTTATGATCCATAATGATTTTAAGAGGGTCAGGGAAGAGACAATTGGAGCCATGTGGGAGGTTTTGAGCTGCCTCTGTAGCAGCTCAGCTTTTTCCCCCACCCAATCCCTCCCTTTGGACCATACCTGTAACTTTGATGTCACCAGCCTCCATCAGAGATCATTGCAAAAGTTTCCCATAGAGCTGCCTTGCCACATTAACGCCAATCCTTACTTGCCTCTTTGTCAGTTGCCTGAGCTGCCACAGCTGCCACTGGAACCCAGGTCAGCTTAGTCAGGGCTTTATCCCTGTATGCAGCAGGAGCAGCAAGAGATCAGGTTCACCTTGTGAGTAATGTATTGTAAAATTAATGAGGTCTGTTATGAGGTCTGTTATGAACATAGGTACTCCCCCCACAGTTGCCGGTGGGCTTGAAGGAATAATGATAATAAACCCAATTGCAGAGGCAGTGCTGTGAGTGCAGTGACAAAGTTTGAGTTGCTCCACACATGGATGTGTTCAAACTACAGAAGGGCCTTGGTTTCTGATAATGCATTCCATTGATTAGCAGAAACAGATGGTACAATTAAATCCATCTTTGCAGACAAAGTTACTGTGGCAATTTACAATTTTAGTGGGAAAACACTACTGCAGAAGTGGATGAAATCAACCAGTAATTCAGAGGGTGGACATGGACTGTCATGGTTAACATGTTGCTGCTTCTCTCTCTTGTATGGAAGACTGGATTAGTGCCTTAAGGATATGTGTGTGTGTCTGTATGCTTTTAATATGTATTAAGTTGATGCATTTAAGAGACAATCTCTCCATAACTGTTGACCATCAGTTTTTTTTACAGTGGGCCTGGCTATGACATTTTGGTTGCTGATGATCTGCAGGTTTGAAGGGTGTGTAGAGACTAATATGAATAGTGTAGAGAAATAAAGATGAGAGGTGGTACTAGTAGAGTTGTGGGGTGGATAGGAGCAGTGAGTGGAGTTTAGGAAGAGCTGTGCAAAAGTGAGCTTGACACTGGGAGGAAGTGAGGGCATCTGGGATTGGGAGTAGGTTGGATAAGTTGAATTGCAAGATACCAGTCCTCCTTGGGTCTTTCTACTTGCCCACTTGCTTGAGTGTGTGAACTGGACATTGTATGTCTGAATTATTAATTTGTGTATTGAGAACCATTTGATAAAGTGTACAGGAAAGATAAAAGCAAATGCCATAAAAACACAAAACAGGAAAGATTAGTTGAGATTGTTTGCAAATTCTTTTATATAAAGAATTTATGTACCAAAACTTGTAAAAGGACAAATGGAAATTATATTGATCACATTTTATTTACTTTAGAACTTTCTTAGTTGTAGTTTGCGCTAGGAATAATCGCCACCCCTGCAGGTATCCAGTATCCTTTGCTATTTGCACTAAGCATAGTTCAGGTCATTTTCTGTATTTAACCTCCTCTGGGATTAAATGGCCCACACAGAATCGCTCCAAGTTAAAAGTAATACATTTTATTACAGAGAGTTGACTGTATAATACATTTAAAAAAAAAAATTATGGAGTAGGCATCTTCATACACCTTCCTTGGAAGGAATGGAATCTGTTAAACTCACTCTGAGTGGGAACATACAAAAACAGTTTTGTAAAACAAACTTCCATTTGTGTCTTTAGAAAAACGATTAAAAATCTTAAAATGGAATTGCACTAACAGATTTTTAAAATTCCTTGCAGAATACTCTGTCATGAATACTGGGTGAGCAAATGAGTATAGTAAGGACATGATTTTTTGAGCTGGGATACAGGATTTGCCTTGCCTAGACACAGTAAGGCCTTGCCAAGCTTAATTCTGGAGGTTGGCAAAAAATAATTACTAAAAAAATGCAAATCAAAATCTAAACCAGCCAGCTTTACTTAAAGTAGTGAATGTTATAATGGAGATAAAGAAGAGGAAGTTGGATCTTTAGAAAAGAGTAGGAGTAAATGGAACTTGTGTAAACATTGCATGCAGAAAAATGTCTTGGAGCGGGAATGGGGTTTAAGAGAAGGCAGGAACTGAATAATTTATGTAATTGGTTCTATTATATTCTATAGAACAATATATATTGTATAATGTTTGTAGATGTGAACTTGTTAATATGATTTGATTACTTTGTCAATGTCACAATGATTCAATAAAGAAAGGTGTTTAAAATAAAATAAAAAAAATTGCTGGTAAGTCCAGTTCTAGTTACTGATAAGTCCATATATCTGTTTCTAAGGTACTGTTTGCTGATACTGTTTTTGAGGTCGGTGCACAATCACAACTCAACTGGTCTCCATTATTTGGTCTTTGGTCAACACCCGTCTGGATCACTTCTTTGCTCTGTGTGCTGGGATCTGGATCCTTTTTTTTTTTTTTTTTTTTTTTTTTTTTATTTAATTTTTTCCCCCTCCAATTTGGAGCTGATTTTGTGAAGTGATGTGCGTTCTGTTTTGTTTGCTTCTCTTGTCAGTTCGACTCCACTTGCGTAGGAGAATGTCTTGGACTTTGTAGTTTCAGCTCCACCTTTTTTAAATATGTTCTTCAGGATTTCCCATGGCGTCTGCCCCAGATTGCAGTTAGTCTTAGCCTTATTCAAAACTTCAATAAAAGCGACTGATATATTTATGTCACTATTAACCCTAGCCAAAATGGAAACCTTTCTTTGTTTCTCTCGTTTCGTAGTTTCGGCCACTGAAGAAGCCAAAGACAGTTTTTCAAATGTTTTTTCTGTATTTGCAAGATCTATTTACTGTGCTTTATTAATAGCTGCAAGTACAACAAGCTAGTGTTTTTCAAGCATTTTTTCCTGTTCCAAGTAAAAATTATTGTAAGAATTTCTTGTGGGAACTTTCTCAACCCTTAGCCCCCTAGGTGCTTTCTGATCCATCAAACTGGATTTAAAATAATTCATATCCCATTGTGATATTCTATCAACTCAGCCACAAAGTTTTTTATAAAATGTGTAAGTTTGGTAAACGTTATCCTCCCCATATCTTCAGATTTGGACATACCATCCTGCTAATCCACCTCTTTCCGTCAAACCAGCATTTTTAAAATATCCCAGGACACTTCACCAAAATGAAGACCAGATTGCCCATGTATCATCATGGGTTTCTAGTTAGTTGAGTAACCGTCCTCTTGTGCCAGGTAAATTACCATAACCTGTGCTGTTTTTAAAGTTTCTTGTATATAATGTACATTATCTTCTCCACCTGTCCTTAAATCCTTTCAGATTGATTTTATATACACTGGTCAGGCATACTTTTAACAGACCAAAACTTTTTTATTTCAAATATTTCCAAATCCATATAAATTTACTTCTAGACTTGTGTGTTTTAATTTTGTGGCTGTCTTCATTTCACATCTGTCTAGCTGTTGTATCACAGGAGCGCGTGATTATCACTCTCAAATGGTTATTGACCATATCAAAAGTGGCACAAAGTTTACAGCTATAACTTTTGTTTTCTCTACATTATTTTTGTATCCAGAAAAAATCCAGCAGCTCTGTGATGTATAATATATTGTTAGCAAGTAAGTAAGGCTATCTGCCCGAGGGCCTAAGTAAGCCTAGCCAACAAAGTTCCTTGGCTTACGCCACCCAAGAAAGTTATTTTCCTGTGCCACTGTCGAGCAGAACCACAGAAGTGATCCTAGGGTGCATTTCCTGTTTCCCATCCACTCCTCAAGATTTTTCATGAAGAGTGCTAATGAGAAACTTTGCTTGACTTAGATGGGTAGCTTGTCCCAAATTATGGGAAGTCTCTGGGACAGGAATCTATCCCTCTAGCGTATCCTGTTTATTGTGGTGACAAGGTTTAGGTCCCTAGAGCATGTAGCTTGGAGGGATGGTGATTTCTTTAGGTTGTAGCATGTCCAACAGCTCTAGGTTTGACATAGCTTTATATGTTGGGCAGAGATCACCTCTGAGTAGGTGTATCATCTACGGAGTAAAGCTGGAGTTTTTTGAGACTGTCAGTGTAGGGCATCTGTTTGAGGCCAGTAGTCCTCTTTGTGTGGTACTTCTGTGGCCTTTCCAGCTGCTGCAGATGTCTTGTGAGGTACAGTCCAAAAGGGGAGTTGTACTCTATAATGCCTCTGAGTGTCGAGTAGAGGGGACCAATGGCCTCTTTGTTTTTTTTTTTTTTTTTCCTGGATGAGAATCCTTTTGTGATGTGTGCCATGTAGAAGGACTTCTGACTACTGTGGCAGTGTGATTATCAAAGGAGAGACTACTGTCCACCTGGGTCCCAAGGTCTCTTATCTCACACTGTTTAGTTCATGGGTACAGAGTTTTTACCAAAAGGGATGACCATGCACATTTTGGCATTGAGCTTGAGGCCATGGCTCTGACACTAGGCATCTTTTTAAGTGAGGCCCTTCTGTAGGATGTCCACGTCATTTGGGACTGTGGCTCCTAGTTTGCAGTCCGCTGCGAACTTTGTTAGCCAGAGGCTTTCTGTGTTAGCCTGTACTTTAGTGGATACCAAACAGGAGAGGTCCCAGAACTGAACCCTGTAGTACTCCACTTGTCACTGGTTTGAAGTCAAATTTGGAGTCTGCAACTTTTACACTGTGGGTTCTGTCAGCCTGTTGGCAACCCATCTTGTGACGTAGGGATTTATACCTAGTTTAGTTATAATTCCAGGATGGGGGATGTCGTAAGCCTTGACGAGGTCAAGATAGGCTGTGTGAACCACCTTACCCTCTTCTACGGCTTTGGTGACTGCCTCAAAGAAGTCGATCTGGTTCAGGAGATATGATCTGCCTTTCACAAACCCGAACTGGGTGGGGTCCAGAGTTGTCTTTGTTTACGAGTTCCATGACCTTGCAGATCAGGCTAATAGGGCGATAGTTCCCGGGATCAGTGGTGGCTCCCCCTTTGTGGAGTGGGATAACTGTGTTGCTGTGCTCCATTCAGTGGGCACAAAGCCTGATGTGAGGCTATGATTGAACATGGTGCTTAGGTGGGGAGTCGGTTTGTTCTGGAGTTTGTGTAAAACACAGCCTGGGATATTGTCCGGTCCCATGGATGCTGTGTTCTTGGCTTTAGAGAGTGCAGCTTTTACCTGCGTAGTTGTGATTACAGGAACTTTGCATTCTTCCAGTATACATATGGGCCCTTTTAGGGGGCGAGAGGGGGGGTAAAGTTAGCACTGAACTTATCTGCCAGGATGTTGGCAATATCAGTTGGTTCTGTAATTTTTGTGCAGTTGTGCTGTAACTCAGAGCAGATCTGGGGGTTGCCATTGAGATTCTTGACATAGCTATAGAATGCTTTGTGGCTGTCCTTAGAATCAGTGGTGATTTTGTTTTCGTAGCTAGCTTTGGAGGATCTTATGGATCTCAGCCTTTTACTGAGGCTGACCAGGGAGCTCCTCCACTCATGGGATTTTTATTCTCTTTTGCAACTGTTTCTTCCTTCTGTTGTACAGTTTGTTTATGGCAAGGGACCAACAGATTGGCTTCCTTTTTTTGGAGGATAGCGTCTTGGTTCTGTTTGGGATAGCATGATCATTCATTGTAGCTAACTGTTCCAGAGCACCTTGTATTGGGCTCAGATGGCCCTAAAAGATGGGGAGAATTGGATGGGAAAAAGAGGATGTAACTTGAAGCCTCCAGAAATGGCTACACCCAATTTAATTGATGTTATTTCCCAACTTTTTTTCCACATTGGGTCTGTTTGAAGTCAGAAAATAGGATTCTGAAACAGACTCTGACTTTCCTTTGACTCTCAAAACAGGTGCTCATTCTAAGCTGTACATTGCATGTGGATTCTAAATGCCTGTCTGTACTGCACAAATCCACTAATGGCATATAAACTATCCTCAGTACTGACCAGCAAAGTGGAAACTTGGTTTGCAGAGCAATCAAATATTGCTGCTGTGTACCTTAATTTATTGTGCTATTTTGGAAAGCGTATTAACCTACTGTCTGCTCTGTCTGTGCCCCTTGCTGTGTCCAACTATACCTGTATTGTTATTATCCCTCATTTCTTTTTTTTGTCTGTCTTCTTGCAGCCCACTGTACAATACTGGCAAACTGATTCTATTCATAAATTCACCTGCTGATCACAAGACTGCTACTCCCAGCAACTTCTCTCCAGTGCCCCTGCTGTGAAAGATGAACAATAAGTATCCTTGGTTAAGCTTCCTGCACCCTACCTGTATTATTTGGCTGTAAGTTACATACTCTTGTAATTATCCTTGTTGCGTGCATATCACCAGGTCAAGGTTTCAGCTGTTGCCTCCCCAGTCCCTAAACAGAACCCGAAATAAAACGGCTAGCATCCTCTACTCTGCTTATACTGCTTCACTCAAACATATTTCTCTCCCACTCTGAGTGGCCATTTACATTTGCGCTTATAAGTACTGTTCTTTTAGAAACTTCTGACTGCTCCTATTGGTATCTAAACCTTTTCCACTCCCCTCCTTCCTTACAAACCCATCTGTCCAGCATCCCCACCACCTTTTTAATCACTATTCCTCCAGCTCATCCACTACCCTGACTTTAATCTTCTTTCCCCCCCCCCCCCTCCATTTATCTCTACTCTTCTGCTTAACCTCTTCCTTGCTCTGAACGCTCTCTCTTAACTCTTCCCCACACCCCATCTGTCTTTCACTTCAAATCTTCTACCAAGTGGTGCTTACCTATAATCTCTATGAATATTCACAGCCTTCTCAACAAGTCAGTGAATTTCACTCGTGGATTGCCCAACACCCACCTGACGTAACTTGCACTGAAACTTGGCTTAAACCCCACATCACAGACAATAGAATTCTTCCCCCTGGGTACAATATCTTCAGTCTGACAGGGCCCACGCTAAAGGAGGAGGTGTGGCTATAATATATTCAGACCAGCTTAACTTGTTCCTTTTCTCCAATTCTCTCCCCAGCTTTCCCCCTGCTGAACTCTTACCAGTCAGGTGCAAACTGAATAATCATACTGTGTGTGTGTGTGTGTGTGTGTGTGTGTGTGTGTGTGTGTGTGTGTGTGTGTGTGTGTGTGTGTGTGTATCGCAAAAAAGAAAGTGAAAATATGCAGACACTGAACTGTAAGTACTTTCGTTCTATTAAGTTGAAAAGAACTTCTTCAGAATACAACTATACAGGAAAACTGTACATTCCTCTAGATAGTAGCCACTGAACAACTAGTGGAAATTTTAAACAAATCAATAAACAGTCTAATTAAAGCACATATCAAATACAGTAAATTGAACCAGAGAGCATTAAGAATTAGAATACTGTAGATGACATCACCATATGGGGAGGTTTTAATTATACTAATGAAGAGCACACTTAATGTTTTCATTGAGGCCAGGAGAAGCCTCTGCATTTAGCATTAACTGCCAGGAGAAGCCTCTGCATTTAGCAATAACTGCCATTTAAGTTCTTTTAACTCCAGGAATGAGTCTGTCTCCAAAAAAGGAATCTGTTTGTTCAATACAAAAAAAAAATAAATTTAATAAACTGTGAGCAGGTAACACTATATATATATATATATATATATATATATTTAGCTAGTGCATTATTTAAGTTCAGTGCTCTTGCTTCAGGATGCTCTTTAATACAATCTGTTAGTTTATGTGTAGTCTTACCAAGATAGCAAGAGAGCCATATACTAGTATACAGTACAAATGAAGAATGGCAGTCATAATACTTAGAAAAGTAAACTGTGTAGTTGCAGTATTTGAAAATGTATTTTTCACCTTTTAAAAATGAAAGGACACACTACACATTTACAGCTGAGCATTCCATTGTTAGAAGAAGTAACATAAGGTGCATGGTGCAAAATTTTTCCAAATGCATTCGGATTGTCTTGGATCTTGTAAAAGTGAAATTAGGTTCATTGTTGAGAGAGTCTCCTATCTGAGGGGAGTCAGAAATGACAGTGGAGTTCTAACATCCTTTGACCTGGATGCTATGCCCTTGCTTATGAGGTGTGCTACATAGAAGGCTTTCCTTACTACTGTGGAAACTGGTTCAAATTGTTGTCAACCTGTGTTCCCAAGTCTCCAACCACTGTTTTGCAGTTTTGGGGGGGGGGGGGTGTTGTCAATATTGTAGATTGTAGGGAATTCTGATTGGCTCAAGGGAATAATAGTGCATTTGTTTTGCACTTAGTTGTAGACCATGGCTATAGCACCAATCATTTGTTTGTGTTGGCCCTTCTTGTAATATGTTGACTTTGTTAGGGGACTGTGATTGTTCCCAATTTGCAGTCGTAAGTGAACTTGATGAGCCAGAGGCAGTCTACTTTGGCCTGGACTTCTGAGAAATAGTTGCCAAACAGTAAGCGGCCCAGCACAAACCCCTGTGGTGCTTCACTGGTGGCAGGTCTACTGGTTAAGGTGGAGTTGCACAAATTTTGACAGTGTGTTCTGTTGGTGAGCTGATTGGCTACCCATCTAGTAATGTAAGGTTTTAGCCCCAGCTGGGAGAATTTCTCAATGTCAGTTGAGGATTGCATCGAAAGCCTTGGCAAGGGTGAGATGGGCTGTGTGCACTGTCCTACCTTCATCCATGGCTTTGGTGACTTCTCAAAGAAGGTTACCAGGTTTAAATGAGCTGGTCTCTGGCTAATGAAATTTGCAGATGACTGCAAACTAGGAACCATAATAGATTTGCCTAAAGATGTGGACATTCTACAAAGATGCCTCACTGAGACTGATACTTGGTGTCATCATGGCCTAAAGCTCAATGCCAAGAAGTGCATTGTCCTCCCCTTTGGAAAAACACCGTACCCATGAACTACCACATAGGCGGTAGCCTAGTAAACACCGAAAGTGTGATAAGAGACCTTACACAGGTGGACAGTAGTATCTTCTTTGATAATCATGTCGCCACAGTAGTCAGGAAATCCTTCTACTTGGCACACCTCATCACAAAGGGGTTCTCCTCCAGAAAAGAGAGGTCATCGTTCCTCTCTACTCATCCATCATCAGACCCATTATAGAGTAAAACGCCCCATTTGGCATGTACCTCATAAGACCCCTTCAACAACTAGAAAGGCCACAGAAATACCCCACTAGGAGGATTGCTGACCTCATACAGATGCCATACGCAGACCATCTCAAACTCCAGCTCTACTCTTGTTGCATATCTCCTACTCAGAGATGACCTCTGCCTAACGTACAAAGCCATGTCTAACCCAGATCTGATGGGCATACTACACTTAAAGAAATCCCCAGTCTCTTTGAGCCACACGTTCCAGGGACCTAAACCTTGTCAGCACAATAAATAGAACATGCTGGAGGGATAGGATTCCTGTCCCATAGACTTCCCATGCTCGAACAGCCTACCCATTCATGTCAAGCAGAGCTCCTCATTAGCCCTCTTTAAGAGAAATCTTGACAATTGGATGGGAAAATGGAAATTCACCATGGGGATCACTGCTGTGGTGCTGCTTGACAGGGGCACAGGAAAATAATTTTCTTGGATGGCGAAAGCAAGGGAATCTCATTTGGCTAGGCATTTATAGGCCCTAGGGCCGATTAGCCTAGTACATACCTATGATACAACAGTTCAGAATAATGGTGAGTGTGGAAGAGAGGTGAAGAAGAGTACAGGCAGGGTGGAATGGGTGGAGAAGTGTCAGGAGTGATTTGTGACAGACTGGTACCAGTAAGAGTGAAAGGGAAGGTCTACAAGAGGGTAGAGAGACCAGCTATGTTGTATGGGTTTGAGACTGTGGCACTGACAAAAAGGCAGGAGTCGGAGCTGGAAGTGGCAGCGTTAAATGTTAAGATTTGCACTGGGTGTGACAAGGATACACAGGATTGTATATTAGAGGGCCAGCTCAGGTTGGATGGTTTGGAGACTGTCGGAGAGGTGAGATTGGGTTGGTTTGGACATGTGCTGAAGAGGGATGCTGGGTATATTGGGAAAAGGATGCCAAGAATGGAGCTGCCAGGTAAGAGGAAGGCGTAAGATGAGGTTTATGGATGTGGTGAGAGAGGGCATGCAGGTGGTTGATGTGACAGAGCAATATCCAGAAGACAGGAAAAAATGGAAACAGATCCACTATGGCGGCCCCTAACTGGAACAGCCGAAAGAGAGGATGACTGTGTACCCTTAACTAATACAAACTGGATTGATTCCAGTGTTTGGAGGTCACCTATGTCCTTGCTGATAAGTTCCTTGATAATTCTTTCCATAACCTTGCAGATGAGGCTAGTTAAACTTGTAGGTCTGTAGTTTCCCAGGGTCATTTGATGGCCCACCTTTATGCAGGGGGATTACTGTTGCTGTTCTTCATTCAGCAGGAACATGGCCAGTTCTCAAGCTGGAATTAGAGAATGCCAAGTGCATCCATTGGGGGGGGGGTGCACGCTCGCGACAACCTGCGGTATTATCTGGTCCCACTGAGGCTATGTTTTTGGTAAGTGCAGAGATGACCTGTTTTCTAGAGATGCTAGGCAGAGGACTGATGTCAGATATGCTTTGGGATATGGTAGGTGGGGATGGGGGGGGGGGGTTGAAGTTTGCATTTGATCAGTCAGCTAGCAGGTTGGTGATATCTTCCAGTGTAGTATGAGTGATCCCATCTACAACCAGTTTGGCACGTAGCTGGGCATTCCCTTTTAGACTTCAGACATGGTTAAAAAAAATGCCTTATGATTATCCGTGGCTAGGGATGAAGAGTTTTTAGTTTCATAATTTGCTTTAGAAGACTTTACAGGATTTCTGATTTTCTTGTTTAGGCTTAGGAGGGAACTCCCTCTGCAGAGTGTTATCCCTCTTGCTTTTGAACAGCAGCTTCTATAAAACAGATTATATAACAAGAGGAAGAAGTCCACCATGGTGACGTGTTTTTACAGGAAGACCTAGCTCTGATCTGGTCAGGTGCAGCGGAGTTTATGCAGTCGCTTAAGCATTGATGTCTTTGATTGCAGGTGGTATGAAGGTTTTTCTGCCATTGTTTAGTAGGTTGTAGTTGGCTTTGGTGTTTTTATAATTTTTTTTGTTCCTATGAAGGTCTGTTCCCAGTAGTTACTTCAAAACAAGATTGATATGTGGTCTGACCTAACCAGGGAGGGCATCACATGGGGAAGTACAATGCCACCCCCCCCCCCATGTTGGTGAGTACTATGTCCAGAGTACGCTAGTTAATTGGTCATGGAGTAGTTCGAGAGAGTCATGCTATTTTGACTAGTCTCGAAGTATTTGTTTTTAATGAAGATGAATACACCTCCACCTTTGGTTCCCTCACGCTCATTTTGAGGTCTGAACGTGTTGAAGGCATTGTAGCCTTGTACAGCCGGGGCCGGGGTGCTCTCGGTGGCCTTGAACCATGTCTCGGTAACTGCACAGACGTCTGCATTCTCCAAGGTGAGGAGTGCTTCTAGGGGGTGCAGTTTCATGTTTAAACTTGGCGTTAAGCAGCATAACCCTGAACTTGTCTGTCAGATTTTGTTACATTGGAAAATTTGTTGTTTTGACATTGCCTAAAAAGGCATTATGTGGGAGGCAAGGGCCTTTGCCAGTGTCCGAACACTTTGGGGGGGGGGTCACAGGTGCACACACTCAGTAGTGAGGTCTGTCTACCATATCCTCCCAGGCTGACTGATACTGGGTCCCACTGGACTAACACCAGAAGCTAAGCCAATTTTTATTTATTTACATTTGTTTACCTGGAGTCTGACTGGGCATAAAACCTTTTTTCAGTGGAGGCCCGGGGAGAAAAGCTCCATTGTTAGTAAACTATTTTGTTAGTAGAAAGAAAATTGTATAATGCAATAAAGAAATAGTAACACATTCATCAAGGTAAAAAGACTAGAACAGAATAAATTGGTCAAGTGGCAGACAAGACCAATAATCTTGTATAACAATGTTTCTAGAATACAGTTCTTACAGTAGTAGCAGGTAGTGACATTGTATACAATGAGTGCAATTACGATACTTCGTCCTAATGTACATGTAG
This sequence comes from Protopterus annectens, assembly GCF_019279795.1. Lineage (NCBI taxonomy): Eukaryota > Metazoa > Chordata > Ceratodontiformes > Protopteridae > Protopterus > Protopterus annectens. The sequence goes on along the minus strand of NC_056746.1, from coordinate 305,002,318 downwards.
CATAGCAAACTGAAGACTTAAAATCTGATAGATATTAACAGTGATAAAGAAAAAAGACATAAGGTAGTTGTATGACTTAAATTCAGATTTCATTACATATGCAATTAAAATTTTAGTCTGCTAGTTCCATAGTCCATCATTTCTTGTTTATATTGTGGCATCATCCTGGGTGATGGAAGGGTACTGCTTAGGGCTAGGGACATACCTGTCTGGGACACAGAGTTCTGTCATGTCTTTCTTCATGTAATCCAGGGAGGTACTTCTGAAGTCATTCACTCCAATGTAGACTATGACAGAGTCATAACAGTTCTTGAGTGCCTTGAGTGCATGTGTGTTTTGTTGGATCCTAGCATCTGATAGGCAGCTGACTGCGACCTTCTCCTTGTCCAGTCTAGTGAAGGGGAAATATGTGCTTCTCATTGTGGAGTCTCCTGTGACCAAGACATTTTGTGTTTTGCCTTTGGGGCTTATTTTCAAGACGTGTGTGTGTGTGTGTGTGTAATGGTTCCTTTTTGCTTAATAGTGAGTGTAAGTGGTGTTTTGTTTAGGAAGTCGCCGTTCTTTTGGTAGGCTTTTGGTGAGTATCTCTGCATATGTGGGTTTGTGTCTTGGCCTTATTTTGTGTGAGAGGTTAAGCGTGTGCACTGGTAACCTGTTTGTGGAATTGGAGTTGATTCTCTCATGTAAAAACGGTGTATTTGCATCTCTCACAATAGGGTGTTTAGTTTGCTGTAGAAGTAAATGGTTGTCGTCCTGCATGAAGCAATTACTACATTGCCTCAAGATGCTCATATCAATCAAGCTGGCAGGAAAAATGGTGGGAAATTGCCTGTCCGTTGTGGCAGGATTTTTCTGAATGTATTTGGGGAAGGAAGTGGGCTAGCTGTACTTTGGCTTAACTAGTGGGCTAGTTTGACTTGGAGTAGCAAAGGTAGTGGATGCATAGTAGGTTGAGGATGTGTGAGAATGCTGCTTGTAGCACAGTTGAGTTGCCCTTGCTCAGCAGGGAAGCTTGGGGGGAACTGCTAAACCCAGTTGTGCAGTACACAGCAACGAGTAAATGCGAGGCTTATATACAGACTAATTTAGTCTGTGCTATACAAGGCAATGAAACACAATTTCAAAGTACAGAGTAAAAAGCAGTCTCAGACTGCAAAAATGAAGCAGTAAATCAGTTGCATACAGTTAAAGTGCAGTGCTGGTTTAAAATATACTTGTTTCTCTTCCCCCCCCCCAGTAGATGCCTGTGCAGATGCACTCCAGACATCTTAATTAAGATGCCAAATGTTGAACAGCTTTGGTAAACTGAGCTCAAACCTGCCCAAACACAAGGCTTGTATACAGGCAGATTTAAACAGTTTTAATACAGCTACCAATGGAAAAGCCTTTAACAGAGCCTTTGTCCATCGGTCCCCAACTCTGATGGGTCCTGAGCTACACACTTCTGCCAAAAGGGTGCATGGGCTCTCTCAATGTAAGATCGCTGGTGTACATGCACAGCAGTACCAAACAATCTAGATTCAGCAGGTCTGAATCTAACCTATGCTATGTAAGGCAAGGAAATACAATTTCTAGATGGGCAGAAGTAAGGGAGAGTCCCCCGAAGGTCAAAGTGAGTGTGTTCAGCAGTACACCACTAGATGACCTGCAGCGGTACTGACTTCTTCACAAACTGGAAGCTCCTTAAGCAGCCGTCCTTAAGCAGCCGTGAACAGGGGAAGACAACTGAGCACCTCCCAGAGAGGATTCAAAACCTGGAGAAGTCTGCCTGCATGCAAGGACAGGAAACTGGATTTGCACATCGAGGAAGCCGGCCGTCGGGCTGATCAGATAACACAAAGCTTTGATCAGTGATTCCCGCTTTGACCAGTGATTCCCAACTTGGATGGGTTGAATTCTTGAATTCGGCACTCTGCTCCCACCAGAAACCAAAAGAAACCTTCTAATGTAAAACAGTCTGGTTTTGAGCCCAAATGCAATAACAAATGCTTTTACAGCAGAAGTCCGAATTCTTCCTGCAATATCCGGAATCTTTAGAAATAAGTTCACTAACCCTGAGAAATGTTCGCACTAAAACTTTGCAAAACTTAGAAATATTTTTGCAGACTCAGGAGAACATTGGCCAAAGAGGTTAGAAAATATCAGAATACTGTTATAAACAACCTAAGAGCAATACAATAACATACAAATGGGGTTTCTTTAACAAGTGCAGGCTGGAAAAACAGTGATAAATTCAACCAAATCAATAAAATGCAGCACAGAAGTGTTAAATAGCACTAAAACGGACCAAGTGCAAACAAAAAATACTTTGTACGTCCAGATGGCTTAAAAGCAGTCCAAGTCTTGTATCCACAGGTGTCCAAGCCAGCCACAAAGAAGCTTTCTGGTGAAGAGGAGGTCCCGAAGAATTGAGTCCTCAATGGAGCAGTAAGTGAGACTAAGATCTCGCCTCGGAAGTCTTGTAAGATTCTGAATAAAGGGATGTAGCTTCCAGCCTCTTGTCAGGGACATTGTGGTCATTTTAGTTAGAAACCTTTGGGGTCTTTCTGTTTTGATATGCTTAGTAAGATGAATCCTAGATGTAATGTTGTACTCTGTAAGTGGCCTGATTAGTGTTGAGGGTGTGATTATCTCTCTCTAGTCCTAGATGGTATACCATTGGCAATTAGCTGGACTAAATAAAAGTATTTTCTAACAGTTGTTGAAACGTGATGCTCAAAAGAGAGGGGAGCTAACAAGTACATGGGTCCCTGACTACATTTTTGTTTAATGCTGTACTGTTTATGCGTTATGATTAGGATAAGGGTTGACTACCAAAAGTGATACTTATTACCTTTTTTAGCATTTTAAAGCCCATTTTTAATGCACCAAACGTTTACTAGGGGAAAGTTCATGGGGGGGGGGGTCATAGGATGATTTAATCACCAGTCTACAATCATCTGCAGACTTTGTTAGCCTGAAGTCTTGGCTGTCTGCTTAGAGATTTGAGAAGTAAATACCCAAACCGAGAGATCAATACCCAAACCGAGAGATCAATACCCAGAAGGAAAGATCCCAGCACTGAGCTATGTGGGACAGTGCTGGTCACTGTCATTTTTTTGTGAGTCACCTTAAACTGGCACTTGTACATCATTGTGACTACCTTTTCAAAGTTTACCAGATTAGACGGGGTCTACCCTTTGCAAAGCCAAACTGATAGGGGTCAGGTCCGTCAAACTTTTTTTGTCACAGTTTGAGGTCAGTTATGTTTTTGTAGGTGAAGCTAGTAAGGCTGATGGTTCTGTATTTATTCTGGTTAGTTGAAAGGCTATCACCACTGCAGTGCACCATTCAACAATTTGACGAGTGTGTCTGCAAGGGCGTGTTTAACACCATTGACTAAGCAACCGGGTGTATTGTCAGTTCACGTGGAAAAGATGTTTGATCTTTATCTTTAGAGGTATTTGGGGGAGTAAATGGTTCAGATATCTGGGGGCTTTGATTAGAAGTCTTGGATGAAGTTGGCACTAAATTTTTTTATATATAATGTAGTGTGCATATTTTTTATTTATATAGTGTGTATTTATACCGAAAGACACATTGTGGTGTGTGTGTTGGTGTGTGTGGTTGTGTTGGTGTGTGTGTGTGGTTGTGTTGGTGTGTGTGTGTGGTTGTGTTGGTGTGTGTGGTTGTGTTGGTGTGTGTGGTTGTGTTGGTGTGTGTGTGTGTGGTTGTGTGTGGTGTGTGTGGTTGTGTGTGGTTGTGTGTGGTTGTGTGTGGTGTGTGTGGTGTGTGTAGTGTGTGTGGTGTGTTGTGTGTGTGTGTGTGTGTGTGTGTGTGTGTGTGTTGGTGTGTGTGTGTGTGTTGGTGTGTGTGTGTGTGTGTGTGTTGGTGTGTGTGTGTGTGTTGGTGTGTGTGTTGGTGTGTGTGTGTTGGGGTGTGTGTGGTGTGTGTTGGTGTGTGTGTGTAGGTGTGTGTTGGTGTGTGTGTTGGTGTGTGTGTTGGTGTGTGTGTGGTTGTGTTGGTGTGTGTGTGGTTGTGTTGGTGTGTGGTTGTGTTGGTGTGTGGTTGTGTTGGTGTGTGGTTGTGTTGGTGTGTGGTTGTGTTGGTGTGTGGTTGTGTTGGTGTGTGGTTGTGTTGGTGTGTGGTTGTGTTGGTGTGTGTGTGTGTGTGGTTGTGTTGGTGTGTGTGTGTGTGTGGTTGTGTTGGTGTGTGTGTGTGTGTGGTTGTGTTGGTGTGTGTGTGTGTGGTGTGTGTGTGTGTGTGTGTGGTTGTGTTGGTGTGTGTGTGTGTGTGTGGTTGTGTTGGTGTGTGTGTGTGTGGTTGTGTTGGTGTGTGTGTGTGTTGGTGTGGTTGTGTTGGTGTGGTTGTGTTGGTGTGTGTGTGTGTGTGTGTGTGTGTGTGTGTGTGTGTGTGTGTGTGTGGTGTGTGGTGTGTGTGTGTGTGTGTGGCTTGGTGGTGTGTGTGTGTGTGTGTGTGGTTGTGTTGGTGTGTGTGTGTGTGTGTGTGTTGGGGTGTGTGTGTGTGGTGTGTGTGTGTGGTTGTGTTGGGGTGTGTGTGTGTGGTTGTGTGTGGTTGTGTGTGTGTGTGTGTGGTTGTGTTGGGGTGTGTGTGGTTGTGTTGGGGTGTGGCTGTGTTGGGGTGTGTGTGTGTGTGTGTGTGGCTGTGTTGGGGTGTGTGTGTGTGTGTGTGAGATGTGGTTGGCACAACAAAAATAGATTTGGCATGGGAATAGCACGCCTTTGCTAACAGTAAGCAGATATCTAGGTAGGCTTGGTGTGTGGAAACTTGTGCACAGCACCAGTATTGTAGTCTCAGTTCTCATCAGCATGCATGCTGTCTGGCTTTAGGTACTAAAAGAACTAGGGCATAACATCTCTGTAGGAGTAACGGAGTGATGGCACCCTGGTAGCTGTAAAATCTAGGAATGTGTATGTGTCTTATAATATGCATTTTTCTTTCCCGTAACAGTTTTTAAACTAATGGTCTGATTTTGGTTCCACGTACATAGACAATTTAATTGTGTGATTTAATGCTAAACGTGTGTGTGTCCGTCAAAAGTCTACTCCTCTATTACTGATGCCCTTTAAGAATTTTTCAAAATGGGATTGGTGATGTTGCCTCATGGGCAATGCAAGAAACACCAGGTATTTTGCCTATGTTGACCTTCACTCAGTATTTAGTTTCATTGTGTACTATCTTTATAAGACTACCTTGAGCTGAATGATGACTCTACTGACCTTTAGTCCTTTCCTTTTTCTATATCCATTACCCTAGCTTATCAGTCTGAGGATTCCTTTCTTACACTTTCTTTCATCACTTTTTAGACTGCCTTACATATTTCAATAAATTTTTCAAAATTGTATATGTTTCCATTGGATAGAGTGCATTTTTGTCTCTGGCTTTACATAAAGTTGCCAGTTTTGTAATCCATTTTTAAAGCATTTATCTTAATCCTCTGTGATCTGATTTTCAGTAGTATTTATTCTAATCTTCAGAATGGTTGTAAATGATTTCTGTTTTGATAAATCTGTAGTCCTGCCATTTGTGAAACTCTACCTAAAAATTGGCGTTGTTTAATTCACTTTGAGAACTTTAGTAATCTGGAGTAGGTGTAGTAGCTGTTAAACAGCAGTTTACCCTGAAGTTTGTAAATAAGGAAATGGAATTGAATTATTTTGCAGTGGTAGACTGTTCAAGGGATCATACAGGAATTTGTGTCAGATTTTCAACGTAAAATTGTGCATTGGATTGTATAGTTCGTAATATGGCAGATTTCAGAGTTTGCATTATTAGATAATGTAGTAATTATTAATATCTGAACAGAATTTGAGATAGCCTGAGTATTACTTTGTCAAACTGTTGTAACACACCAGCTGTTTGTGTTAGCTGATTGACTGTCTTTAATTTTGTATTTTGCAGCATAGGAGTACATTTATAGGTTTTTGCTTTTTTTGGTAACTTATTCATTGTGTTTTAGTTGTGTATTTCATTTTAACCAGACACCAACTAGGAATAAAAAGAAAAACTGTTGGAATGGTGATGTACAGAACTTGTATTAATCACCACAAAATTACTATTTCTCTTATTCTGTGTTTGTGATAGTACCACTTTCAGAGAGGAGACTTCTAGAGGTGAAGCTTGGAGAGCTTCCTGCCTGGATTGGCCATCGGGATTTTACTCCAAATGGTGTTGTTGGAGCTGTTCGAAGAGGTAAGGGCAAAAATGTTTTTAACTGTTGCACATGGGAGTATTGTGTTGCTGCTCTGTTTGACCTAGGATTTTTTATTGTTACATGTCTATCTGTTAAATTTCTTACAGTAGGTGATTGTATTTCTTATCCTACTCCTACCTCTTTCTGTCTAGCTTTTGCTGCATTGAGATTTATTTTGATTTGTTCTCCCTCTCTCGCGAATACGGAAACAGCGACATAGACTCGCATTTAAGTGATTCAATTAATGTCATAGGGCAAGGAGATAGTTGGCCAACTTCACACGGAGTTGCCCTTTCCTTCTTTATAGTGCAATCTTGTAGTTGGTATATTTAGTTGGGTACCTGATAAATTTTTTTTTTTTTTTTTTTTAGCGAATGGCCGCTTATTTTTTCCCTAGGGAAAAATTTGCTACGTGGCCATTCGCTATTGGCAAGGGTAAGTCCCTGACATGTATACTGCCTTCTGTTCATGTTTTTTTTTTTTTTTTTGCTGGGCCGCCTTTGGGTACAGCCACTTTGGATTTTGGTCTTGCACAGACTAGAAATATGGCTGACAAACCTGGCTTTAAGAAATGCACTTCTTGTGGGCATAAGATTCCAAACTGTGATGCCCACAAGAAGTGTTTTTGTTGTTGAGGCGGGAGCATCTTAATGTGGATTGTGATGTATGCTCCTTATTCAGTCCTAGGGCCCTTTCAGACCGTAGAAATAAATTTAATAATTAAAGGATTGCTGCCAGAATCTTGGTCTCCTGGAGCTCAGCCCCCCTCCAAATCTCCTCTTGGCTCATCTGAATTTAAGCAATGATCCCTCTAAAAGTTGGTGAGGGATTCATCTGAGCCACCAGAGAAACTTGGGCCTTGGATCCAACTCCTTCAGATCCAAAGGTCATCAAGCCTTACTCAGGTCCACAGGTCCCTTCAGACCCAACGGGCGTCATTACTATCTCCTGCTCACCTGTGCCATCCAGTTCATACTCTGATCCCAGGCCATCGAATCCAACAGAAGTTGGTCCCTGGAACTTGTCTTGGAACCTGTTTCTCCGACTCTTCAGTCCACTTGTTCCATACCTCAAAGAAGCAGTCCAAGCCACCATCTGTAGCATCATCCAGATGTTCCAGGAGCTTGACTAATGCGAGTATGGACAGGATGATGTGGAGATTTCCTTTACGGTTTGGATCCAGATGGTGGTCCTGCCGGCTCCATCCCCTCCCAGATCTGTGAGCACATCTGCCTAACAAATTTTTTCTTTTTCTCTGATCCAACCTGCATTTGCAGAATCCAAGGGTCCTGGATCACAGAGAGATGCAGCTTCAGATCTGAGGAAGTGCCCTTCCTCTACTCTGATGGCATCCGTGACCATTCCCACTCTGATTCCTTTGGATCAGTGCAAGTCTCGCATCCAAGAGGTTGGGTCCAAGGAGCTGGATTAATCACCTACTTTGTGTCTGTCCCTTATCTTCGATGCCTCAGCCCTGTATAACTTGGGTGCAATTCTCTCCAGAGGGCTGTGATCTGGGGTTGCACCGACTTTCCTTCTGCTGCTTCAGTGTCGAGGTGGGGAGGAGGGTTCCCCACGTCTGTCAGCTCTCCGGGCAGCAGAAAGGGTGTTCTCTTTGCATAGAGAACCCTCCTCTTCTAGTCTCTGATCCTACCCTTGTCCCTCATTATGTCCAAGCTCTGAGCCCATCATCTCTGCTCCTCAGGAATAGCCAGGTTAGGGAAGCCTCCATCCACATTCCCAGAGGATTTTCCTCTTTCTCCCGACACCTCCCGAGCATGCCATAGAAGAGTTGCCTAGGGAAGTGAACATGTAAGAGGATGCACTTTACCTCTTTGGAGTCTGTCTGTAGAAGGCACAAATTTTGATGTACCCCCCCCCCCCCCGATTGCCACCCGACTACGTCTCCTTTGGGGACATCTGGAAATCCTTAGTCAGAAAGGTGGCTGGTCTTCCCAAGCTCCTCTTCCTGAGGAATCTGTGTTCCTAGAGGCTTTCGGGTCTGGCCTAGCTAAGTCTTTGGTGACGCCCCCAGTGGACAGACTTATTGACCTGGTTTCCTGCCAGGCTTGAAAGGAATCTGACACTGTCGAGCCCATCCCCCAAAAGCCTGATAAATTTCTTGTCCCCCAGCAGACAGAGCTCATTGGAGTAAAGATGTTTTCATTGATGCCTTACTTGTGATGGCAGCCAGTAAAAAGGAACTAGCTTAGCAGAGCTCCTCTCTCCATCCACTGAACAGTGTCCAGAGCGATTGGACAAATTTGGAAAGAGCATATATGCCTGGGCCACTTTCGCACTGAGGTCATTTAATTACCTTGCGCTTTTACTCATTTACAGACAGATTTGATAAAGGAGCTCTTTAACTCTGTCAACTGAGTCCATGTCTGCAGAGAATCTCAAGAAGGTTTCTCCTCAGCTGGTTACTCTGTCGTCCATTGCCAATTCTTTAATGAGGCTGATCTCCCATGCAGTGAAGGGCGCCTCACAAGCAGTTGGTTCAGACATAACCATTAGGAGACACTCCTGGATGAGGCTATGCGATTTCACAGAAACCTTTTAAGGCATCTCTTGTTAATGCCTCCTTTGGCTCCTTGTTTGGGTCATCTGTGAAAGATAGTTACCCACAGCAAACAGGAAGGTCTGCAGTGAAGTTTTCTACCCTTCAACAAACTTTCTGTAGAAACCAGCTAGGTGGGAGGAAAATGTAGTTCTGAATGTCTCGGGCCTTTTCAGGCCCGCGTTTGAACACTTCTTCCAGAGGCAGAGGAGGTTTCAATGTTTGACATTGTCCCAGAGGCAGAGGGAATCTTCTGAACCAGTGCTTAAGGGACTCCTTTTCTGATGGGCTCTATCAGCGCTCTTGATGTGCTGCCTGACTGTCTCTGTAGGCAGTTGGGGAGCTTGTTTCCCTGCTCCTGAACACCTGGACATATTAAAAACAGTGCATGGGTGTAGAGTATAATATCCAGAGGTTATTACATTCTCTTTTCCCTTCCATCTCCTGTCCCAAGGAGGAAACTCCCCAACGTTCCACCCAGTCAGAAAGCGTATGTAGTTCAAGAAGTTTAAAAGCTGCTACAAAAGAGTCATCCAGGAGGTCCCACCCAAACAAATGGGATTCAGAACTTACTCCCACTTCTCTTTGGTGCCAAAGAAAACTGGGTACCCAAGACCAAGACCAGTTTTGGATCTAAGCAATCTGAATCGGTATATAAAGAAGTCAAAGTTCAGATGGTTATGGTTCAGTCCATCTTGCCTCTTCTGCGCAAGGATGATTGGATGTGCTTGATAGTACATGTCCTGAGATATATCATAATGAACAGGCACTCCAGGAGATGCCTGCACTTTCAGCTGGGAGCCAGTTATACCAATTCAGAGTACTGCCCTTTGGACTTGCCATAGACCTGGGGCCCAAAGGATTCCAGGTGTTCCTTATCTCGATAATTGGCTCCTCACTGCCACAACAAGGCATCAACTTCTACAAGCCAGGGATTACTTGCTTCAGATATCCAACTCCCTAGGCATCAAGTAAATCTTGACAATCGAACCGGGCTCCTGTACAGACTCCTAGAATTTATTTATATTTGTTGACTGGGAGTGTCCGACTGGACGTAGGTCCGTTTTCAGCGGAGGCCCGGGGAGAAAAGCTCCACAGTTAAAACGGACAGTAGTTACATTGGATTACATAGCAATTTAACAATTTACATAGCAATTACTTACAACATATTTACAGATGAAGAACATAGTACATCAGTAGACAACTAGAATCTATCTGTGAAGTACATAAGACGTTAAATGTTACAATAAAAGTTCCTGCTGTATAATAAGTACTAGACTTATGAACATCTGAGCTTGCTATAATCAAGGTAGTTAGTGGAGTGGAAAGAAAGGTAGTAGTTGGATGGGGTGGGTGATATTGGAGTGGGAGTTGCAAGGGCATAGCCAGCATGTTTTTATGTGTGCTTTTAGTAAAGTTTTTGAAGTGGGTGCATGATGGTACGGAGGTAATTGTGGGTGGGAGGGAGTTCCATAATTTGGGTATGGCGCAAGAGAATAGTGCTTCACCAGCAGTGTTATTGGCTTTAGTGATCTGCAAGTGATTTTTTTTTTGCTGGATCTTAGTGGTCTGGTGGTGCGATAGGGTTGGAGTAGATTCTGGAGGGATGGGACATTTAGTGGATGGTTTACTAGTTTTGTGGGCGAGTGAGAGTTGATACCATTGAAGGAACTCAGCTGGATACTACAACTCAAGTGGCTTCATTACCTCTACACCACATCACATCTGTGAGAAATCAGGTGTGGGACTTAATATGTCCCTCCAGCATGTTACAAGCTGTTGGGTCAATGTCCACTGTCATTCTGGTCCCTCTAGCAAGATTTTTCATGCAAATCCTCTGTATAGTGGTCTGTTCTTTCCCAGCCTGTATCTGTTCCCATCGAACATAATATTCAATGGTGGATACAGTTAGCCTGGTTTTGGGCAGGCTGTTCTCTTCCCTCCCCCGCCACAGTGACCACAGAAACTTCTGAGGTGGGGGGGGCATTTCCATTTCAAGGGAAAGAGGAGACCAAGTTGCATATCAGTGCCCTAAAGATGGGAGCAGTCTTTCTAAAAGTTGTAAGCCCTTCAGGACATTCTTTCACTATGGATTTCTGCAGTACACACAGACATGTCAATAGTCTATTACATAAACAAACAAGGAGGAGCCTGCACCTACCCATTGTCCAGAGAGGCCATGAGGGTCTGGGAATGGGCGATCTCTTCAGACCGCATTGTAATACACGTACTGGGGAAAACCACATGCTGGCACACACTCGGCAGATCCATTCTGATTTCTCATGAGTGGCCCCTCAGAAATCAGAGCACATGATTTTCAGCTCTTTGGGTGAGCCTTGCTGCAATCTCTTTGCCTCTCCCCTCAGCAAGTTCTTTGCTCTGATCCCCAGTCTGTAGGAGTTGCCGAGGGATGCTCTGATTCATGATTGGCCCCTGGGTCTCCTGTATGCTTACACCCTCTTCCACAAGTTTCACAGAAAGCAAGCAGGCTGAAGAGCTCAGTCATCTTGGTACCCCTTCTGGCCTTGACAGGTATGGTTCCTCTTCTGGCCTTGCCTCAAATATCTTCATGGATACTAGAGCCCAATTAGAATCTCTCATCAAACACATCAGAGGGTCAACATCCCAATCTCCACGCCCTCAAGCTGAGCACATGGTTTCTCCACTTCCAGTAGTTATAAGATCGTCCAGGCTCACTTCCCCATTTCGTGACTTCTTGGCCTTCCAGAAGGCCTCCACCAAGAAGGTCTACAGAAGCAAATGGAAAAGATTCTCTGTATAGGCTTCTAAAGAGAATAGAGATGGTTTCTCAGCTTCTGCTGTGGCCATCCTTCTCTTCCTCACTACTTTAAGGGAGGTGCTATTTTTTTCTACTATTAAACTTGTGTTAGTACAAATCCCTTTCTTTGTAAGCTTCCAGATTATGTAAAGCTTTTATAGGTTCATAGGTTTATACTAGGCTATCTGCCCTAAGGCATTTATAAGCCTAGCCCAAATTTTTGTGGCTTACGCCACCCCTTATATGAAAAAATACTGTGCCCATTAGTTTGTTGTGCCTCTGTCCAGCAGTGACACAGATATGATTCCCGGGGTAAACCTACGATCTCCCATCCACAGGTCTAGATTTCTCTTGAACAGAGTCAACGAGGTGCTCTGCCTCACATGGACCGGGATTTTATTCCACAGCATAGGGAGTCTCTGAGTGATAAATCTATCCCTCCAGCACGTCCTATTTATATCCGTGCTAAGGTTTAAGTCGCTTGCTCTAGTGGTTTTGGTGGATTTGGATTTTTTGAGGTGGAGCATGTCCATTAATTCCGGGTTGGACATGGCCTTGTATGTCAGGCACATGTCACCTCTGAGCAGACGGTATGCGACTGAATAGAGCTGGAGTTTCTTCAATCTGGCAGCATATGACAGATTTTGGAGTCCCTTTATCCTTTTGATGAGGAACTTTTGGGGTCTCTCCAATTGCTGCAGATGTCGGGTGAGATACATCCCGAATGGGGCATTGTACTCGATCATTGGTCTGATAAGTGAAGAGTACAGGGGAACAATGACCTCACTAGATCTGGATGTTAGATCTGGATCTTTATGAAAGGAATTTTTCTTAGACCACCAATAAAAGATCTCTGTCCACCTTGAGATCTCACAGTAGTCATCTAGGGGTTGACTCAAAAGACCCTTTGAAACGGCAGACAATTCATAGGTTCATAGATTCATACTAGGCTATCTACCCTAGGGCATTTATAAGCCTAGCCAGAATGTGTTTGGCTTTCACCACCCATTTTAAATTTATTTTGCTATGCCGTTTTTCGAGGTTAGTATACTGTGCCTCTGTCTAACAGTGACACAGAAGTGATACCCGGGGTAAACCTACGATCTCCCATCCACTCATCAAGATTCCTCTTGAAGACAGTCAATGAGGGACTCTGCCTAACCTGGACTGGGATTTTATTCCAGAGTGAAGGGGAGCCTCTGGGTTATGAATCTGTCCCTCCAGCATGTCCTATTTATTTCAGTGCTGAGGTTCAAGTCTCTCGAGCGCGTAGCTCGATGGGATTTGGATTTTCTGAGGTGCAGCATGTCCATTAATTCCGGGTTGGACATGGCTTTATACGTCGGGCACAGATCGCCTCTGAACAGGCGGTATGCCACTGAGTAGAGCTGGAGTTTCTTTAACCGGGCAGCATATGGCATTTGTTTGAGCCCTTTGATCCTCTTGGTGAGGTACTTTTGGGGTCTTTACAGTTGCTGCAGGTGTCTGGTAAGGTACATCCCAAAAGGGGCATTGTACTCAATTATGGGCCTGATGAGGGATGAGTAAAGAGGCACGATGACCTCCCCTGATCTAGATGTGAATCCCTTCATGATTAGGTGGGCTATATAAAATGTTTTTCTAACCACTTTGGCCACGTGGTTGTCAAATGAGAGATTGCTATCAACTTGGGTCCCCAGGTCCCTAATTACTTTTTCTGTACTTAATGGATTACCACCTATGTGGTAATTTGTGGGCACTTTGTTTTTGCCAAAGGGGATGACTATACACTTTTTGGCATTTAGCTTGAGGCCATGGCTCTGGCACCAGTTGTCTGTTTCTATGAGGCCCTTTTGGAGGATGCTTGTGTCGGCCGGAGAGTCGATTATGGCACCCAGTTTGCAGTCATCTGTGAACTTTGTCAGCCACAGTCCTTCCGTGTTGGCCTGTACCTCCGAGAAATATATACCGAACAAGAGAGGTCCCAGGACTGAGCCTTGTGGGACACCACTTGTAACTGGTTTGGAGTCTGACATGGCTCCAGCAATTCTAACCATGTGGGTTCTGTCCTTGAGCCAATTTGCAATCCATCGAGTGACATAGGGGTTTATATTTAAGCTGGTGAGCTTATCTATAATGCCCGAGTGGGGTATTGTATCGAAGGCTTTTGCGAGGTCCAGGTAGGCTGTGTGGACCACCTTCCCCTCGTCAATGGCCTTGGTGACTGTTTCAAAGAAATCGACCAGGTTTAAGAGGCAGGATCTGCCCTTAAAGCCGAACTGGGTAGGATCCAGTGTTTGTAGGTCCCCAATATCTTTATTTATGAGGTCCATGATCCATTCCATAGCTTTGCAGACCAAGCTAGTCAGGCTTATGGGGCGATAGTTTCCAGGATCCGTTGAGGCACCACCTTTATGGAGAGGGACCACTGTTGCTGTACGCCACTCTTTGGGCACATATCCTGTAGTAAGGCTGAGATTGAACAGTAGTTTTATGTTTTGGGTTTAGCTCTTCTTGGAGTTCATGTAGGACACAGCCCGGGACACAGTCTGGTCCCATTGATGCTGTGTTTTTTGCTTTGGAGAGGGCGGCTCTTACCTGAGCATCTGAGATGTCGGGGGGGCAGCACTCTGCTGGGATAGATATTTGCCCTTTTGGTGGGGGGGGGGGGGAGTTTGCACTGAACCTGTCAGCTAGGATGTTGGCAATGTCTGTGGGTTCGGTTCCTAACATAACTAAAGAAAGCCTTGTGATTATCCTTAGTGTCCTGTGCAATTTTTCTCTCTAAGCTGGCCTTAGACAATTTTATGTGTGCCCGTAGTTTTTTGCTAATACTGATCAGTGATGCCTTCTCTTTTTGGGATTTTGCTCTATCATTTAGTAGCTTCCTCCTCCTATTGTATAGTTTGTTTATGGCTGGGGTCCACCAGACAGGACGTCTGCCTTTGGAGGATTGGGTCTTGTTTTTATTTGGGATCGCATGATCCATGCATTCCTGAAGGTGTTCATAGAATGCATTTATAAAGGATTCTGCGGTCTGGGCCGTATTTTCCACAGGCCTGGGGGCTTTGAAGGATTCCACCTCAGTTTTGAGGAGTGTGAAATTTGCTTTAGAGAAGTTTTTCACTGTGGTTTTCTGGGCAGGGGGTGGGATCGGGATGTGAATATCCAGTGAGATTAGTTTATGGTCTGATCTTACCAGTGAGGGATACACTTCTGGTCTGGAGCATAGATTCCCCATGTTGGTGATGATCAGATCCAGTATGTTTTCCCCTCTTGTGGGAGTGGTAACAAGTTGTTCCATAGCATTTGAGTTTATAAATTCTAGGAACCTTTGGGCTAGGGTGTTAGAGCTAGAGTAATGCTACCAGTCTATATGAAGTCGCCCAATATATATAATGGTGTTTGGAGAGACCTTCATATTTTCCAGTGTTCTCAGGAAGGCCGAGTGGGGTTCCTGGGTTTGGGAGGGTGGTCTGTAGCAGGCTATAAACTGGAAGGCAGTTTTACCCACTGTTAGTTGCACATGGATAGTCTCTGATGCTTCGTGCTTTGCCACCAACCTGGAGGTGTTTGGTATCTTTTGAATATCGATATTCCCCCTCCTTTTGTGGTTCGGTCCAAGTTTTGGGGCCGAAAAGCATGGTATGAGGTATAACCTGGTAGTGCTGTGGTGCTCTCGGGAGCCCTGAACCAGGTTTCTGTTACTGCACAGATATCTATGTTCTCCATGCTAAGGAGAGTTTCGAGTGCGTGCATCTTGAAGTTTAGACTTCTGGCGTTGAGTAGCATTACTCTTAGTTTCTTATCCCTTGTGATACCTATGGAGGTGGGTTTGTCTTTGATCATCTTGTCTTCATATTGTGGCATCATTCTTGGTGAGGGTAAGATGCTACTCAAGGTCAGTGTCATACTGGCCTGGGCTACATGCTCAGAGAGCTCCTTTATGTCTCTTTTCATGTAGTCCAGGGAGGTACATCTCAGGTCATTCACACCAGCATGGACAATGACGGAGTCATATTTGTACTTGTCTTGAGTGACCCGAGTGCTTGTGTTATGTGGCGGATCCTAGCGCCCGACAGGCTGCTCACCGTGACCCTCTCCTTGTTCAGCCTGGTGAGCGGGACGTCAGTGTGCCTGACGATAGTCACGTATTACAAGTGTATCAGGTGTGTTGTTTAGTCTTAAGGGCTGTGACTGTTCGGCACACTGGCTTTGTGAGATGTGTTGCACGTGTTTTGTTTTGGGGTAGCGGCTGCTTGGGTGTCTGCTTTGGAGGTCTCTGCTGCTTCGGCAGATCTTTATTTAGAGCCTCCGAGTATGTTTTTGTGTGATTATGTGTTTGGTTTTCTGTCGTGGTAGGTCTATGTGAGACTGGAATTGTAGTGAGTGTGGTTTCCTTCTCCTCCTGACTGGTTATGCCAGTACTGAGTTGAGAGAGCTTAGTCTCCAGTTTGGCTATATGGTTGCATCTCTCACATGTGTTGGAATTTGTTGGGAGGAGGAGAGGGTTGTCTGTGTACATGAGGCAGTTGTAACATTGCCTCAAGATTCCCAGATTCACCAGCTGGACCGGAGAGGAGATTGACAACTCAACTTTGGACATGCTAGAAGAATATTGGGAATTCCTTAATTGAAAACCAGGGCCAGTGGGGAGTGAGGGTGTAGTGCTTTTAATTTTTAGTGCTGACTTATATAATTGCTTTAGTGAGCAAGTGCCAGGTAACTTAAGTGCAATGTGTTACAGGTAACTTAAATGCAAAAACGACAAACAGTAACTTTCTTTCAAGTGAAACAAGGAAATAAGTACAGTAAGCAATGCAGATATCACTAGTGATCCACAGAAGCACTGAGAAGCCGTTTATGAGGTGGAATTAGCGTTCCAGGGAAATAACAAGCAAACAACAAGCATATAAACAAAACTAGATTCAGCAGGCCTGGATCTAGTCTATGCTACAGCAAACAAGGTGTACCAATTTCAGTAAGATACAGTTCAAATATTCAGGCACTATAAACCTTTAACCAGAAATTCCCAGCTCAGAAGGGCAGAGTCCAGCCTCTTCTCCCACGAGTGCAGACCACAAACCTTCTTAATGTAAAATAACTGGCCTGAAGCCCAAGTGCTTAAACCAGAACTAATACACTTTAAGAATAACAGACACTGGGCTCTCAATCAGCAGTTCCCAACTTAGAAGGATGAAAGCTACCTGTCCTGCCACCACAGTGCATGCCACAAACTTTCCTAATGTATAACAACTGGTCTGAAGCCCAAGTGCTTAATCCAAAAGACTTAGAATGATAGCTAGACTTTAATCAAGTTACTACCAGGCAGTAATAAATACAATTGAATACTTTAGAGAGTGCCTGGATTAGTGCTCAAGTTACACAAACAAAGCTAGATCCAGCAGGCCCGAATCCAGTATATGCCACAGCAAACAAGGCACACCAACTTCAGTAAGAAGCAGTTCAGATATGCATGCACTATAAGCCTTTAACCAGAAATTCCCAGCTCAGAAGGGCAGAGTCCAGCCTCTCCTCCCACAAGAGTGCAGACCACAAACCCTCTTAATGTAAAATAACTGGCCTGAAAGCCCAAGTGCTTGAACCAGAATTAATACACTTTTAGAATAACAGACACTGAGCCCTCAATCAGCAGTTCCCAACCTAGAAGGATGTAAGCTACCTGTTCTGCCACTACAGTGCAGACCACAAACCCTCTCAGTGCAAAACAACTGGTCCGAAGCCCAAGTGTTTAAACCAAAAGGCTTAGAATGAGTTACACCAAGCAGTAATAAATACAATTGAGTACTTTTAAGATGATGCAAAAGTAAAAAAAAAGTAGGTAGAAACACAAGTACAGTAATAGCAGATGAAATTGTTTTTTTTCTGAATAAGTGCTGAGATCAAAGAAACAGATTTGAGTGCTGAAACTAGAAAACTGGCTAGTTATAAGAAAAAAAACTAAGCTAGAAGGCTTCCCTCCAACACAGAAGGGCTTGGGGGCTCAGAAGCCTACAAATAGTCCATACCACTTAACAGGAAAGGCAGGAAACAAGCTTAATTTTTTTTTTTTTTTTTTTTTCTGTTTCCCAGATGCTCTCTTTGTACACAGTAGAAGTGCCTGAAATCCGAATATGATCTCACTGCACTCAGTTGAGTGAGCAAATGAGATGGGCCCAGAAGGAGTATCCAAACACAAATTTACAAGAGGGGCGGGCAGTTGCAAGGCCACTGAGACTGACGGTCAATCCATTCATTTTGCCATTTTTCTTTCCGAACTTTACTAATAAGGGTGAATTTATGCTGCACCTACTTGATCATGGACAATGTTCACAGAACAAAACAAAATCGTACAGGAAGTCTATTCAGCTGTTTTGTATCTTTTTCCCCTAACCGCTTGGATCAATCAGTTTCTTAAATTACTCTGGCCAGATGGATTACTAAATGTATTTTGTTGATTTTATTCCTAGAAAGGTTTGGAATTGCCTCGTCCTCCTAGAGCCCACTCCACCAGATCTTTGGCTGCGCTTCATCTGCTTTTTCATCTAAACTTTCAATTGATAGCAGCCAGTTGGTCAAAAATTCATACCTTTGTTATTCATTACTAATTGAAGATTGTCTCCAAAAGTAGAGCTTCATTTGGTGCGACAGTGCTCTGGCATGTCCTTCCTTGAGGACCTCTCACGAGTTACGTAGCTGGGGATGCTGACCCATCAGTGAGGAAAAGTGAAAAGGACAACAGATTTGAATTGTGTACCTACCATAACTTGGCATCTGTGTTGTCCATTTTCATTTTTCTTCACTTTCATTCCCTGGCTTTTTCACTCCTAGAAGGATCTTTGAATGATAATGAAACCCTCATGTTTTAGGCTTGAGCCTCTATCTTTTCTTGGGTCTGTCTTGACTCTCTAACTTGGTGGACAGTAAGACAGCAAACTCAGAGTTGGGGATGGAGTACAGCATTGTGGGTAAAGGGAGGGGCTCAAGATTTGGCTCCTGTCCTGTGAAGGTGGCAGGATCTGACCTGTAACCCATAAGTGAGGAAGAATGAAATTTGGACAACACAGATGCAAAGTTATATTAGATACATAGTTTTTAATTTATACAACCCTAAAAGTTTGCCTTCCATATAAGGAGAGTTTAGTAAACCTATAGTAAAATGGTGGTGGTTGACTTTTTCATTCCTTGTACTGTTTTGCTGACATCATTGTACTAGAAGATTTAATAAGTCATTATCTTTCTAAACAGGATATAGTTACTGGCTTGGAATATGTCTCAAATTTGTCCTGAATGTTTGTTTTTTTTCCCTGCAGTTCAAATATTTAGTTACCATGGATAATACTTTCACTTACCATAACTGCTTCAGGTTTTTTTTTGTTAGGACTGACTTATCTACCCCTTTCAGATAGGATGGATGCCTTTAGTGCTCATCATAAGATTCTGTCTGCACTGACCAATTGTTGTAGGTTGGGATAAATAAATAAATAATAAATTGCACTACATTATGCAGACTGGCATGAATAGTGGTCATGCACAAATTGTGGGTAATTCTAAGTCCTTGTGCAGTTGTGCTTGGTTCAGAATAGCAAGCTGATTTAATGTAAATGAGGTACCCTATGTAAGAGCAACACTAAATGTCTGTCCCATTTCCTGTCCATCTGTACAATGGTCAGAGTTGCCATTTTGTCCATAGGCACATTTGTCTGTGTGCTGCTTAGCTATGCCACCTTTCTTTTGGCAGCCATCTGTTGCTATAATCTGATGTCCTTTTCATTCTTCCTCACTGTTGTGTCTTCAGATCCATCTCTGCTGCATTCACAAGACGTTAAGATAGTCTCGCTCCTCCATTTCCTATAATGCATCATACCTTCCCTAATTCCTCTGATCTTATTTGCTGCCATCCAGCGCAGACTTGGTCCATTACTCTCGAGCAAACTGTGAACTACTATTCTACTGTTTCTGTCTCATTAACTAGTAGTTCTTTCTTCACTTGTTTAGCTGTACTTTGCCTCCCCAAGCTAGTCCACTGGCAGTAGGGTCTTGTTCTTTCCACCCTACTCTTGCCATCTATTAATTTTATAGTGCTTTTGGCACTTTTCTTCTTTTCTACTTCTCTATATTAAGATAAAACAGTTTTTTTTTTGTGTGTGTGTGTCTGATAACTTACCTTTTTTTTGTGTGTGTGTGTGTGTGTGTGTGTGTGTGAAGTCCTTTTCCTCAAAATGTCAGATAAGCCTACAGGTTTTAAAAGATGCACCTCTTGTAGGCACAGAATTCCAAAGTCTGATGCCCACAAGAGGTGTGTCGTACTGTCTTGGGCCAAGGCATTTGAGCACAAACTGTTTTATTTGCACAGCCATAAACCCTCGTGTCCCTGTCAGGCAGAAGAAATGAACTGATTTTGAGAGATCTGTTGCCTTCTGGGGTTCAAACCCCCTCCAAGGCTTAATCCTCAAAAATCCAGAATAAGCAAGCCCCCCCCCCCAGCTTCTCCAGGGGGGCTATATATTCTCAGGCTGAAAAAAAAGGCCAGAATTGTCTGATCTAACTTCTTCGGATCCGACAGATTCCAGTACAGCATCCAAGTCTGTCCCTCTGATCTGATCGTCATTGGATCCTAACACTTGGATCCCAGCACAGCCTTAGATCCAGCACACATTTTACTGATGCAAAGTACCTCTTTCCGATTAGGCCTCCCTCTGATCCTAAGCCTTTGGATCCGAGGTCTCCGAGCTGCATCCCTGTTCGGAGCAGACCATCTTCTGCTCTGACCTCTGGGATCACATTAATCAGCATCCTCTAGGTGGTCTTTAAGCTTTTCCCAATCAGAGAGAGATGGGTTGATGCAAAAGTTTTCTCAAAGTTCTGATACAGATGGGGGATTTTGACCTCTCCTTCCCACCCTGGATCCATGAGTGTCTCACCACCAGTGCTACAAGCTCCTGTTTCGATTTTGACGTACTGTTTTGGAATCTCAGGATCCAGTCTTCTGAGTGTCGTCTGATCCGAGAATGTCTGTCTTTCTTAAGACTCCATCCGTTTCTGCTGATAACTTCGGATCAGTGTGGTTCCTGGAGCTGAGATGTCGGCACCAGCTCTGGGGGGTTGGCTTTGGTCTCAACCTGATCAGATCTGCCCCTTCCCCAGGGACCTCTGCCTTTGACAACTTGGACCTGGCTCTCTCTGGAAGCTTTAGATCTTGGATGGACTCCAATCTCCAATTGCTTTGATTGGGGGGGGGATTCCTGGGCCTGTCAGCCTTCCAGGTAGAGACTGCTTTCTCTAGACCTACAGATGCAAGTCCTCATCCTAAGGATCCTACCCAATCATCATCTCATCCAAGCTTTTAGTCCATCCAGCTATTGGTCAGCTCCCCAGTAAGCAAGCAGGGGGTCCCACTTCTGATTCTTCCCCTGTTATCCCACACAGAAGGTTTATCAGAAGTAAACGTGCAAGAGGAGATGCATGGACTCCCTTCATTGAAGCCTTTAACCAGGAACACTGATTTTGATGGAGAAGGATCTCCAGGTGAACTCCCAAAGCAAAAAGGTGGCTGGTACTCCCAAAATCTATCTTTCTTCCGAGGAATCTGTGTTCCTAGAGGTGTTTGGGGAGGGCCCATCTATGTCTTGGGATGATTCCCCTGGTGGACGAACTGATTTGACTTAGTTTACCATTTGGCTTGGAAGGAACAGGACACAGTCGAGCTGATCCCTAAACACCCTGAAGTTCCCGAGTCCTCCAACTACTTAGCAAGGGTGTCCTAGTTGATGCCGTTGTCAGCAGCCCCAAAAAAAAAAAAAAAAAAGCTAGCAGAACAAAGCCCCTCTGTTCATCCCTTGAACAAGAGTCTCGGGCTTTGGACAGACATGGAAGGAACATGTAAGCCTCAGCCACTTTCGCGCTGAGGACATTGAACTACTTGGCACATTTTACACGTCTGCAGAGAGATTTAGTCAAGGAGCTAACCAATTCTCTGAAAGAAACCTTGTCCGAGGAGAAACCAGTTTCTCCCCAACTGGCAACTCTATATTCCCTTGCAAATTCCGTGATGAGGCTGATTTTTGTTCTCTGCTGAAGGCACCTCACAAGCAGTCGTTGCAGGCATAGTCCTTAGGAGACATGCCTGGATACTGCTTTGTGATTTGCGGAACCTTAAAGGAGTCTTTCATTAATGTCCCCTTTGGTTCCTCCTTGTTTGGACCATCTGTAAGAGAAACACTTGGCGTCTGCAAGAAAGATAGGAAAGATCTTGTCTGCCATATTCCCCCCCCCCCCCCCCCCAGTTGGGAGATGTCTATCCCCGCACCTAGATTCCTGAACAAACATAACAACAATGCCTAGGTGCTAAAAAATATCTAGAAGTTATTGCATTCCCTTTTCCCTCTCACCTCCAAGTCCCACTAGGGTACTCCCCAACGTGCCACCCAGTCAGAGGGAGTTTGCCATTTGAGAAGTTCAAAAACATCTAGAGAAAAGTCATCCAAGAGGTCCCAACCAAACAAATGGGGTAAAGAGTTTATTCTTGCTTTGTTTTTGTGCCAAAAAAAAGCGTGGGACTTAAGACCAGTACTGAATCTCTGCAACCTCATCCGATGTGTCATGAAGTAAGTCGAAGTTCTGAATGTTTACCATTGTCTATTCTGCCACTTCTTTGCAATGACGATTGGATGTGCTCTGTAGATCTCAAAGTTGCGGTTATCACAACAAAATGAACAAATACTCCAGGTGTCACTTGGCTGGAGGCCAATCCTTACCAATTCAGAGTGTTGCCATTTGGACTCACCACAGCCCCGTATATGTTTTACCAAGTCTATGGCTGTTGTGGCGGCTCACAAAAGACTAAAAGGATTCCAGGTTTTTGCATATTTAGACGATTGCTCACTGCACCAACAAGGCATCCACTGATTCAAGCCAGGGATTATCTGCTACATTTCTTCAATTACCTTGGTAGTTCAGAAATCTGACTCCTGTGTAGAATCTAGAATTTATAGGAATGCAACTGAACACTTCAATCCAAGTAGCATCCTTACCTCTGCATCATAAAATGTCTCTGAGATAGCCAGGACTTTATTGGATCTCCCATCTCCTCCAGTGCAGTTAGTTCTTGGAGTGCTGGGGTTTGTGTCAGCGGCCATCATTCTAGTACCCTTAGAAAGATGCTTTATGCAAGTCCTACAATGGACCTTGGCTGTTCAGTGGTCCTTTCTTTACTAGCTCCTATCGGCTTCCACAGACTGGAGTTGGATGCAGTCAAATGACCTATTGTTAGGCAGGTCATTCTCTCTCTCTGCTCTGTCTCTCCTCCAGTAGCCACAGCGACCGTAGACATTTCCCTTTTGTTGAGGGGGGCATTATGGGAAAGATGGTCCAAGACGCATGGTTCCCACCACGAGACCACGCTGCATATCTGTCCTAGAGGTAAGAGGTGTCATCCTAACTTTGAAAGCCTTTCAGGATCTTCTGTTTTAAGGTACTATTGCGATTCATACAGACATGTCAATGGTCTGGGAATATAAACAAACTACGAATCCAATACTATTCATTATGCAGAGAGGCAGTGAGTGTTTCGGATTGGGTGATCTCTTCAAGCCGCTTTCTGGAAAGCACCATGCTAGCAGACATTCTCAGCAGGTCCATTTTGACCCCTCACAACTCGTCCCTTAAGCAGTAGCAGCCCAGATTTTCAGCTGCTGGGGCCAACCTTGCTGTGATGCAGCAAGTACTTTGTTCTTATTCCCCCAAAAAGGGAGTCGCTGAGGGTTGTTGTAGTCCATGATTGGCCCCTGGGTCTCCTTTATTCTCCCCCCCCCCCACATTGATCACAAAGTTTCTACAGAAAGCCAGCAGGCTGATGTGCTCAGTGATCCTCCTATCCCTTCTGGCCTGGTCAGGTATGGTTCCCTTTCCTGTGGTCTCATTTCAGGGATCCCCCATGGATACTGGATCCCAATCAGGACCTCGCCTCCCATCTGTCAGCATCAACAACCCAATCTCCACACATTCAAGCTTAACCACATGGTTTCTCTCCTTCCAGTGATTATAAGAAAGTCCAGGCTAGCTTTCCCCAGTTCGCAACTTAATTTTGGCATCCGAGAGCTTCCATAAAAAAGGCATTAACAGTAAGTGGAAAATATATTTATTTGGGCTTCAAAGAAGAATATTGATCCATTTACAGCACCTATGTCAGCTATTCTCATTTTCTAAGGTCACTTTTTAATGACTGTGCCAGTTTCTCTCCCATTGTTACAATTGGCTGCCATTTCCAATTTTCATCCAGGAAAGGGAGCTTTCTCTGTTTCCTTGCTGAAGTTAGGCAAAGCCTTTATTAGGGGGCATTTTCTGCTAAAGTCTCCAATAAGAGATCCTTCTCCCCCTTGGGACCTTGCAATTGTCTTTTTGTGGCCTCTCTCAAAAAGCTTTTGAACTAGCTGCTGATTGTGACTTGAAATTTCTTTCATGGAAGACTATATTCTTGGTAGCCATCACGTCAGCCAAGAGAGTATCTGAACTGCGAGCCTTGTCCTTGAAACCCCCTTGCATTATTTTCCATAAAGAAAGAGTTTCCCTAGGCATACAGGACCGATTAGTTCTTAAAGTAGCAACAGAATCTAACATTAATCGGTCTATTCAGTTGTCCGTTTTCTTTACAAATTATTGTAACAAAGGAGAATATATCTTGTATCTTCTCGATGTTTGTAGACAGTTGCGTTTCTGTCTGCACAGGGCAAAATGGCACAGAAAATCTGATCAACTCCTTGTATCCTTTTCTACTAATTGTTTGGGCCAAGCAGTATCCAAGATTACTCTGGCTAAATGGATAATGGATTACATTTCTAGTATTTATTTCCAAAAAGGTGTTAAATTGCCTTGTCCACCTAAAGCCGACTAGATCCATAGCCACTAAAGCCTTTTCTGCCAGAACATCTGTTGATGCGATATGTGCTGCAGCCACTTGGTCCAAAACTCCAGACATTTGCCTTGCATTATAAATTGGACATAATCTCCAGAAGCAGGGCATCCTTCAACTCAATAGTGCTCTGGCATATCCTTCCTTAGGGGCCCACCCACATGTTACATAGGTGGGGACTCTGACCCAGCAGTGAGTAAGAATGAAAAGGACAACATCCGATATAGAAATTATCTACGTACCATACCTTGGCATTTGTGTTGTCCATTTTTATTCTTCCTCACTTCCTTTCCATCTGTCCCCCAGCCTTGGTTTCTTTGGGAAGTTTACAAGGGGAATTTGGATCCTATAAATTTGCTGCTTGGGCCCCTAACTCTTGATGTGTTCTATCTCTTCCTGGTAATATTGCCCATTAGGGCAGTAAACTCCATGTGAAGAGTTGGGAAAGGTATTATGCGTTATGGGAAAGGAAGTGCTCTAGAGGTGGATCCTACAGTCTTGTGAATGTGGCGGTCTGATCCAAAGACCCAACAGTGAGGAAGAATGAAAATGGACAACACAGATGCCGGTTGTATGGTAAGTATCTAACTTCTGTTTATGCTGCATTGCGTACAGGGGCACACGCTGACATCAGCCGGCTAGCATGCTTTAGCTCTGACTTGAACTCGACCGTGCACAGTGCTGTGTTATCTCTTGATGTATAGAAACACCGCACTGCTCTTTTACCACTGCAACTTTTTTTAAGCAGCCTTTTGCTCGGCATTCAGGCAATATCCCCTGCCTGCTGCATTTCTTTCAGCTTTTGTTGCTTCACAGAACAGCCACTTTGGATATCATCACTGTGCAAGTGCTAGGTGCTTGTTTATGAAACTCTTCCTCAGTCTTTTTCCATCTAATAGTGATTCTCAGTAATCTGTATTTGATGCATGTTTTATATAAGTTTGCAACAGAGCAGATGAAAGACTCCTCCCAGTGGAATATTTATTTGTTTAACTGTATTTTTTCTTTCACCATTCAAAGCATTTTAGAAATTAGATTACCCAGTATATTTGTTGCTTTCTTTCCAAGTATCTGGAAGCTAATTATTCTCACAAATCGGGAGCAGGTAACTGATTTTGCATGATGGCTTGTCTGCCCAAGACCTATATTAAACACACTGCTTCAAACATTTGCTTGGACATTGTATTGCACTCTGACTCTGTAGTTAGTCATAACTCTAATCTTTTTTTGCCAAAGTATATTAAAAAATGCACAGACTTGGTTCACTCCTTTCTAAAATTCTGTGCTTCGGGCATTTGTTTAGACATTACTGTCTGTAGGAAGTCATAACTGATCTTTTCTTTGGAAAAACTGTGCACCTTTGTTTTCTTGTCCGTGAACTTCCTGTGTTAAGGTGCAGGAAGTTTGCCTTTTGTGGAGGGCACTCTTATCCTGGAGTAGCACTGTGTTCATTACCAGGCTGAGATCTCTAGCAGTTTTTCTCTTGAATGAAATCCGAGTAGGAATTAACTGGCCATTGATTACTGGAGCTTGAGTTGGCAAACCAGGATTGTTTTTTCACCCCCTTCTGTCTTCCTTTGAACAGGTTTGTGAGGTTGACATAAGATGCACTAAAACAAAAAAAGTGCCATACGGTAACTACATTAAACCACGAGGAGGGTTCACTACTAATAATTCTGAAATTGACTGTATACAGGCTTTGCGTTCTAATAATTTACGCATCTGTAAACCCGATAAAGGAGGAGGGGTGGTGATCTTTGACAATAACGACTACTTTGATCGTATGATAGCATTACTAGACACCCCTTCATATGCGTTGAGTTCTCTAAATGAAATCAATGGTGCTTACTGGGTTATTAAGGAACAAATTGAGGAAATGTTTTTGGAATCAAGGATCAACCTAGACCTATACCATTACATGACCACTTCTCACCCCAGGACTCCCTACTTTTTTGGTATACCCAAGATTCACAAAAACTTAATTGATCCACCTATGCGCCCTCTGATCGACAGCCGAGGTTCACCTTCTTACGCATGTGCTAAAGTGGTGGACCACTTGCTTAGTAAATACATTGTTATGGAGACGCAAATCTGCAAGGATTCATGGACTTTTTTGTCCAGAATGAAGGAGATCAAATACGAAGACTGCTATAATTTCCTTACAGTGGACGTTAAAGATCTATATACCTGCATCCCGCAAGATATAGCAATTGACTGGGTAGGTGACAGACTGAAAGCTAGGGAGGCCAGCACTTAGACATCTCATTAGTAAGTGAATTGTTGGATTTAACTCTACCAAGGAATTTTTTTATGTTTGGGGACAATTATTACCTACAGAAAGTGGGAGTTGGTATGGGTTCGCCCTATGGGGCTAGTGTTGCGAACTTGGTAATGGCGCAGTGGGAACACCAATCAGTTTTCAACCACCCTTTGTTTAGTAAGCATTCTGCTTTCTACACACGGTACCTTGATAACATTTTCATTCTTTTTAATGGAAATGAGACACAAGCTGTTGAATTCGTTGACCAACTCAATGGTACTACAGAATTTTTGGAATTTACTTCCACCTTTAATGACAAGCAGATAGCTTACTTAGACATCTTACTAGAGAAGGACAGCACTTCCTTGTGTTATACATCCAAAATACATAGGAAGCTTACGCATTCCAACACCATGCTGCACTTTACTAGCTGTCACCCTTACACACAAGCGTGCAGTTGTCAAGGGACAACTAGTAAGGGCAGCAAGGATTATCAGTAGAGATGACATGTTTGAAGTTGAATGTACAACCCTCAAAGGGATGTTTTTGAGTCGGGGTTACCCACCTAAACTTATTAATGACCTAATTGAGGAAGTCACACTTAAAAGGAGGTCTAAGGTCTATGTACCACTTTTACCAAGTAAGGATAGAGTTACCTCTTCTCTGTTGGCATCCAATGCCAATATTGTGAGTTTAGGTACTGTCGATAGGTCTTTTGAGGTGGGTTTACCTAGATTCATTACAACCTTTGCAATGGACAGTGACATCTTGTGGAACATAGTTAGGAAGAATTGGCAACTATTTAGGGCAGATCCAGGGGTATCTTCTAAACTGGGTCTGTGCCCTAAAGTTACTTACAGGAGGGACAAGAATCTCAAGTCGTGGTTTGAGATGAAACTTCCCACCACAAGATCTCCGGGAATGTTTAAATGTCATGCTTGTAAATTTTGCAACTTCATTACGGAATCTAGTAGATTTACCGTGAACAACACAGAGTATAAATTGAAACATAGGAACAACTGTAATTCTAAAATGTTAGTATATTTAGCGTCATGTCAAAATTGTTCTGCTTACTATGTGGGGAAGACTGAACGTAAATTGAGGGAGCGTATTTATGAACATCAGTATGCCATCAAGAAACAAAAACTTACTAACGCTCTTGCAAAACACGTAGTTGAGTTCCCCACCCACAAATTTAAATTCATTGCCATAGACCAGTTAGTGGTGGAAAATAGAGGTGGCCCAGTGTCACTGAAGTTGTTGGCACTTGAATTATACTGGCAGATAAGGTTGGAGGCTTACCACTTCCCCGGTCTCAACGAAGCATGTTCCATTTCTTGCTTGTTGAGTATCAACAGTCTCAAAAGGTAGATGTAGGTATTAGTGTTCCCTTAGCCTGGACAACATGTGGCATATAAGGGTATCTATGTGTTTTAACTTTTACATTTACACCTATGTTTTTACTTTTGTTCCTTAGTGCATCCGGATTCATGCACTCTTTTCACGTTACATCCTGAAAACATATTATGATTTTGGTTTCCTCATTTTCTAAACATTTAGTCGAACGACTGTTACACATATCCTATTTCATCATTTGAGATCAGTTTATCTGTATGTTCATGTATTTTACTTATGAGGTTTGGTTTTTTAACTATTAACAGGTTTTGGTTCTTATTTGTTAGTATGCATTTCAATACTGATTCAATACATTTTTCTTTATATTTTTTATGTTTTATATATAATTTAAGTATTTAAATATGTGACAAGCATCACGTGAATTGTGTGTATATTACATGTGTTTTGTCAAACTTACTGACAACTGAATTTTTTGTATTTAACTAGTTTTTTGCCATTAAGGTTTTTAATCAACAATCAGCTACACAGCTGATGATCAATTTAGGTTTTTAAAAAGCAGTGGGTTGGATTACTAATGTATTCTGAAGAAGTCTGCTTACGAAGCAGACGAAAAGCGCTTCAAGTAAAAAGTATTAAATTTGTGGTTCTAATTTTAACTGTTCGTTTCAGCCTGGTGGTTATTGAATGGTCATTGACCTGTTTATACAGCATCTCTACGTATTTTTGGACTCTCACAGCTTTTCAGTGCTTTGCTTTACCAGGATTGTTTTTTGTTTGAGTTTAAGTTTAAATCTCTAAGACTGTTTCATCAAAGTAGTTCCAGCTCTGCATGTGACCAGATGTGATTTGGATTCAGGCCACACAAGACTGATTTACAGCCTGTTTTACAATTCTTGGATAAC